>NC_136066.1:13978918-14251883 GCF_964261635.1 Lissotriton helveticus | reverse complement strand
TCCCTCTTCCCTTGGCACAGCATTCTAGGAGTGAAGGGAATCTGTCCCTCTACCCTTGGCACAGCATTCTAGGAGTGAAGGGAATCTGTCCCTCTTCACTTCACAGCATTCTAGGAGTGAAGGGAATCTGTCCCTCTTCCCTTGGCACAGCATTCTAGGAGTGAAGGTAATCTGTCCCTCTACCCTTGGCACAGCATTCTAGGAGTGAAGGGAATCTGTCCCTCTTCACTTCACAGCATTCTAGGAGTGAAGGGAATCTGTCCCTCTTCCCTTGGCACAGCATTCTAGGAGTGAAGGTAATCTGTCCCTCTACCCTTGGCACAGCATTCTAGGAGTGAAGGGAATCTGTCCCTCTTCACTTCACAGCATTCTGGGAGTGAAGGGAATCTGTCCCTCTTCCCTTGGCACAGCATTCTAGGAGTGAAGGGAATCTGTCCCTCTTCCCTTGGCACAGCATTCTGGGAGTGAAGGGAATCCGTCCCTCTTCCCTTGGCACAGCATTCTGGGAGTGAAGGGAATCTGTCCCTCTTCCCTTGGCACAGCATTCTGGGAGTGAAGGGAATCTGTCCCTCTTCCCTTGGCACAGCATTCTAGGAGTGAAGGGAATCTGTCCCTCTACCCTTGGCACAGCATTCTAGGAGTGAAGGGAATCTGTCCCTCTTCACTTCACAGCATTCTGGGAGAGAAGGGAATCCGTCCCTCTTCCCTTGGCACAGCATTCTAGGAGTGAAGGGAATCTGTCCCTCTTCCCTTGGCACAGCATTCTAGGAGTGAAGGGAATCTGTCCCTCTACCCTTGGCACAGCATTCTAGGAGTGAAGGGAATCTGTCCCTCTTCACTTCACAGCATTCTAGGAGTGAAGGGAATCTGTCCCTCTTCCCTTGGCACAGCATTCTAGGAGTGAAGGTAATCTGTCCCTCTACCCTTGGCACAGCATTCTAGGAGTGAAGGGAATCTGTCCCTCTTCACTTCACAGCATTCTGGGAGTGAAGGGAATCTGTCCCTCTTCACTTCACAGCATTCTAGGAGTGAAGGGAATCTGTCCCTCTTCACTTCACAGCATTCTAGGAGTGAAGGGAATCTGCAGAAACGCATCAAGTAGATTGTTGCTGCTGGGAAGCCACCCCTTGTGCGGTGGGTCAGGTGCATTGTTGAGCTGCTGTACTCCCCCTCTGGTGGCGTTGATGGGTTCTCGTTTTCTGCCCTCTGTTGCTTTTGTGAACTGAGCCAGGATTATCTGAGTTGTACTTTAGGGGGGTTTCTGTACAAGGCATCGGCTGAGCTGCACCTCTTCTTGTTCTACCTTGTCTTGTGTACATTCCACTAACACATATTCATCTTTCCTCACTCAGGGTTTCTGCTGGAATCTTTGAGCCCGTGGTGATTGGACGACGGTGAACACTTCAAGTCCTGGGCTCCGGACCCCTGAATCCTGAGAGAACTGGCTGCAGAAAACATGTCTCTGGGAGCAGAAGGAACAGTGAAAGATTGTGAGTTAGAGCTCTTGGACCAGGACGAGGACTGGCTCCTTATCCCCTGGCCCCCGGAGGCCCGGGCTCCGGATCCCCTTGGACCAGGACGAGGACTGGCTCCTTATCCCCTGGCCCCCGGAGGCCTGGGCTCCGGATCCCCATGGATATGACCGGGCGAGGGTCCAGACACCTTTCTAAGAGACCAAATAATGACGCCAGATCATTCCTGTTTCGCCCTCGCCTTCACTGCGGTTTGAACCTCTTTCCAGCCTTCAGGGTCTCAGGTCATGTGTCTTGTGAGGCCTGCACCTTCTGAGCCCTTGTCACATTCCAAGGAACCCTTCCGCCCTGCACCGGGCTTTCCCCGCTCCTTGTTTCATCTCACACAACCGATCGCCCCATGAAGAATTCAGAGTTTGCTCTTTCAGCAAAGCTTGGGAAAGGACCTTCTGTGAGGTTGGTGGCACCAATGGGACTTCAGCTTTTTTGATTGGGATTGAACAGTCTGCTCTCCCCACATTAGCGTGGACGCTCACTGCGCCGGGACACCCCTTGGGGTAGCCGTGCGCTATAAAAGAGACCTAAACATAACATAACATAGTGTCTCACCGTGTAGAGGTGGGCTCTTCCACTGCCTGGGAGTGGTCAAACGGTTGGATACATCTGTCAGCCATGGTGGGGGGACGTCTGAGCCCTCTTGCTGGACAGGAGAGCATAGGGTCCTCCTTGGCAGATGAAGGCTGTTTGAACTCTCTCAGGGCTGGAGTGTAGAAATCAAAGTGCATGTAAACCTTCTGGGCAAGGGGGGGCAGCGACACATGGGTCACAGTGGTAAGAGTTGGTCTGAGAGGCATACAGCCCTGCGGCTGCTCAGTAAAAACGACGCGTCCTCAGTGCAGAAAAGCGTACTTTTGCCAACGCCACCGCCTCACATTCCATGCACGCGTGGACCGCCAACTCTGTGCTGCTTAGTTTGTTTTGTGACTTATTATTAGGGTGAGGAATCTGCAGGAAGATGGATTTGTCAGAATTAAGTTATTTGCTTTGGGTAACAATAGTTGTGGCGGATTTGTCATTTTCCTACAGATTCCCCACCAGCCGCTCCGTCCTTACAAGCTGGTACCGTGACTAAGATCCCAAGGTCTGCGAACACGTGGTGTGTTCGTGGCTGTCACGGCACTCCGTCTTTCCTTTCCACGTGCCTCAGTGGAGCACAGACCCCGACACCAGCACGCAGGGTGGTCCGAATCTACACGGGTGTCATGTCCAGACGTGGCGTCCTGGCAGGAGTTACAAGGCCCCTTCTAGGAATGCTGGGGAGCCAGTGCAGGGAAGAGAGACCTCTGTGTCAGTCTGAAGTCTGCAAAGAGAATTCATGAGGTGGGAAATCTGCCAGATCCACCCACCGAGATACTATTGCTGAGGGCAAGTAACTTCCGAGCCTTGGAAGTGATGGAGAATGTAGATTCTCCAAGTTTGGGAAGAGAGAACCTGGATTTCATTAAAGACACAGTGGCTAGCATTATGAATATGGATGTATGAATATGAATACCAGCATTTGTAAAGTGCTCAGCTACCTCCGGAGAGGTGTCCCGGTGCTGGGGGCCGTCGGGAAGATTAAGCGAGCTATTGCCCAGAGTCACATGGTGCTGGCCTAACCTGCCGCCGGCGCCAGAGATCCAACCGTGAGCCCCCGTGTTCCAGAGTCAGCCGCCCTGGCCGCCGCACCACACCTCTTCACTATGCATAAGTCTTTTATTGCCGCTCCACCCCCACACTTCAAAGGAAACAATAAATGCACTTAAAACTCCAGAACTAGAATGTCACTACGGTCTATGTAAGTCGAAACCCAGAGCTATCTTCCTCCGTCGCAAACGCATCCTGAGTCGAACTTGACAATAATAACCCAATGTAGAGAATCCTCACAACTCCTATACGGGAAGTCTCCATTCTTATTGAGTGTCTGAGAAAATAGCATTGGAGAAAATGTAAACTGAACTCGTGGAATTTATTACACACAAAACTGTCCACTCTCCCTTCCAAATCATCCTTACCTGGGAAGGGAGGTGGGGTAATGCTCGCCTCCATATCTTTTTAATGAAATCCGGACACTCTCTTCTCAAACTTGGAGAATCTATATTTCATGTCAAGACTGGAGGCTAGCATTATCCTTGTTCAAAACTGATCACAACAGATGAAACAAGTTCCATTGGGTTCAAATAAAACCTTGAAAACACATCAGTATTAGACCAATCTGCCACTTTCAATATCGCCTCGTGACGTCCTCCGGAAGAAAAAGCCTTTACTCGCCATTGTACCTCCACCTGAATGTGCACCAAACTTTTGCATATCCATTCCTACCTCAAGCACACAATTTCTCACCCAACGAGCTAATGTTGCTGAATTTACTGGATTAACATGGTCTCGATTATATAAAAACAGCAACTGTGTTACCCCATCCTTTCTGAACTCTTCCATCCTACTCATCAAATCTAAAACCGCGCACTACGCATAACTCTGGATGCGCATTAAACCTTGGATAGAATATTGAATAAGATATAGTCTTGGTCCGCCTCGTAATTTGAAACAAAACTCCATCTGCATTATAAGAACCATTACCCGCCTCCAAAGCTCTCACATCTGAAACTCTCCTAAAAGAAATTAAACAAAGCAATATTGCCAATTTATAATCCAGCCGATGCAAAGATAAATACTTATTGGCAGGCCAACTCTCCAATAACGGAAGTATCAGATTTACATCACATTAGCAATTCTACCCAGCTCTAGGGGGTCTCTGTATCTTAAGGCCTTTTATCACTCTACACATGAAAGAATCTTTCCCCATTGAACCCCCCTAAAGGAGCGTGACCTGCCACCACCGCTGAGCTCGAACAGCTAATCGTCCTATAAACCAGGCCTTGTTCAAACAAAAAACATAAGAAATTCGAACGTTCTTTGGCAGATGCCTCCACGGGATCCAAGTTCTGCTCCAAACACCAACATAGCCGTGTTTCCATACTCCAACATAGCGCTTTCTAGCCCCTGGTGCCCCCGACTCCTTGAGCAACTCCTGAGCCTGTTGTGAAAGTCCTGCAAAATGCTTTCCTTCTCTGAAATCTTCCAAACAAGCAGTCTCAAAGCCCCGTCCACAAGCAAAGGAGGCACCTCTCCTTCTGGCCCTGACAACATTTCTTGGGAATCAAACATGGCTCCTCCACCACTAACACCAACAACCCTGGAGAGCACGAACGAGCTGTCAAAAAGGAGTGACCCGCACTACCTGACCTCTCCGCCTCCTCACCATAACGGCAGTCTCCGTATCAGTGCAAACGGAGGGGACGCGTACCCTGAAGTCCCTTCCAATCCTGCTGAAATGCAGCCACTGCTTCCGCCTGGGGATCTGGCCTCCAACGGTATTATTGAGGAAACTGAAGTGTCAGCCTTGACGCAAACCAATAAACCTCTAGGGGACCCCAAACTTTCTGTATTCTCTCATTCATACAGCTCCCAATCACTGTAGTCCCTGAGACACCTCAAATTCCAATCTGCCACTGAATCGAACAGCTGTTGTTTTGCATTTGTCACCCCGAGTGTGCTGGGTATGCTCAGACGTGAGTCTCAGGCTCTCCACACCACTGGAGTCAAGCTATCCTGGCTGATGAAGGCTGATAGCCAGAAACCGGTCCTAGGATGCTTGATTCCGGTCTGGGAAAGACATGGCTTGGTAGTTCGGGCTGGACTGTTCCCATGAGGCACAGGGTCAGAGCTGATTTGCATATAGCCAGTGTCTAACCCAGGGTGGTGTGGAGTGCAAAAAAACGATGGATTTAGGCCCAGATCCTTGTACTGGGGTGAATGTATGACATTGTTCTACATTCTGTCCATCAATTGTTGTTTTTGCAGTTTTCACCCCGAGTGGGCTGGGGATGCTCAGACGTGAGTCCCAGGCTCTCCACACCACTGGAGTCAAGCTATCCAGGCTGATGAAGGCTGATAGCCAGAAACCGGTCCCAGGATGCTTGATTCCGGTCCAGGGAAGACATGGCTTGGCAGTTCGGGCTGGACTGTTCCCATGAGGCACAGGGTCAGAGCTGATTTGCATATGGCCATGTCTGACCTGGGGTGGTGTGGAGTGCAAAAAATCGATGGATTTAGGCCCAGATCTCTGTACTGGGGTGAATGTACGTCATTGTTCTGCATTCTGTCCATCAACTGTTGTTTTTCACTGTATCGAACAGACCTGGAAAATACTCTGCTTGTAATCCTGTTCTCTGTTCCAGACAACATTTCCAAATCTCCTTTGCAATCTGAGACAGGTTCCTCAAATTGCCGCAGCTTAATCGGTTTAGGTACTGTACCGCCGAAACATTGTCCATTGTTAACAAAACATTGCAATTCTCCAATGTCTTCTCAAAACGTTGTAATGCAAAAAGTCCTGCTCTCATCACCAAGCCATTAATGTGCTCAAAGTTCTCCTCCCATTACCATCTGCCAGCTGTCTCCTGCCGATCGAAACAAGCTCCCCAACCACAAAGGCTTGCATCTGTCACATCGTCTGGACAAATTTCAAACATTGCTCGGCCTTTTCAAGGATCCAAATAGTTTAACCACCCAGTCAGCTCCTCTGGAACTTCCACTGAAACCTGGATTTGGTCTCCGTACCATAAACCTTTCCTTACACCGTCCGCTTTCAATCTCTGCAAAGCTCTGTAATGAAGCGGCCCCAGGAAAACCGCCTGAATAGAAGAGAAAAGAAACCTTTTATTCTCACCAATGTTCTCAGTATAATGGACTGTTTCTTTAACACTTGCCTGACCTCTGTCTTTATCTTCACTACCTTCTTCTCCGGCAAACTCAAGGTTGCAAGCCGTGTGTTCACCTGAAACCAAAGGAAGTGCAGTTCCTGACAGGCAACAAAAACCTTTCCATATTGACTAAGAACACTCGAGATTCCAGGAGACGACTACTAAATGAAGTCGCTCCTTCAACACCTCCTGATCCTGCGACATAATCAAAAAGTTGTTCAGATATGTTATACGTACACCCCTTTCTCTTAGAAATGCTGGTACTGGCCTCGGCACCGCTATAAAACACTAAGGGGCGGATGCGAGGCCAAAAGGTAGACAAGTGAACTGATAACGGGACCATGGCCATCTAAATTGAAGAAACCTGCAATTCTTCTGCCATTGAAATGGTAAAACAAGCCTCCTTCAGATGCAGCTTTACCAGCCAGTCGTTTCGTTGAAAATATCTCTCAACATATGGATACCCTCCATCTTGAAATGCCTGTAGACCAAATACCATTTCAAATTTATCATGGGCCGCCAGCCCTTGTCCTTTTTCTTGTCCAAAAGAATTCACTTCCTCTTCTGACACCCTCTCTCTAGCTCCCATCTTCAACACCTCCTCTTCAACCTCGGCCAACAACCAGCTTCTGTTGGTGTTCCTGAAACACCATCTGTGTTGGTTCCACCGTCTGTACAGGAAGTTCCCTGAATTCTATTGTGTATCCATGTGTAACATCTAGGACCCATCGATCTCATGTGAAAACTCTCCAATTGTTCACAAATGTTCCTAACCCTACCTTTCCTAGGGAAGAACCAAAAGAGGTCTCCATGCCTACCTTGGGACCCTCGCGAGAGCTGTGTCCTTCCTCTGGCCTGACGACAACTGACACCTTTTCCTCTCTGAGGGTAAAATTCGGTTGCGGACTGAAACCCTCTAAAAGCGCCGGCTCCTTGAGACTGGTAATGATATTGAGTCCTTGAAAAAGGCCGGCCACAGAAGCGTCCCCTTGCCCTAGCCCAGTCAAAAACACAGATCCCAAAAACTCTTCTCAGTGAGGACTGTGCCTTATCTCTGCCGGTGAACGTTGAAACATATTTACCCACACCCTTCACCAGACCATCTCCAAACAGATGCTCCTTCGGATCCTCTGATGTTTCTTTCTTCTCAAAGTTCCCAAACTTAGAACTTGTCCGTATTAGAACTGCTTTCCTCCTTACTACCATCCAAGCTGCAGTAGCATTTCCTAGGAACATATCTCCCTCTGCTGCCATCCACACAGTAAGTCTGTATCCACCTGGACCGACTTTCATTTGGCTTTTTCAGCCATATCCAAAATCCCAGCTAAAGTTCTTATTACGTCAAAGAGCCTATCTTGTCTAGGGGCTGTCTCAGCGCCCTCTGTAGGCCCTTCCTGGGATTGCGACGCAACTTAATGAAAAAAAAACTAATAGGGTATAGATCCAAATCGGGGGTTACCCAAGCCTTATCCTCTACTGCCGGATGAGAACACTCCGCTGTCATCTCGGTCCTTGACTCCTCTTTCAACGGCCTCTTCATTTTATAAAATCAGCCACATGAGGCGAAGGCCACCAATCTGCACTTCTGGGGGGTGATGGTGATCGTGTCTGGACTGGACATGTCTACGCTCTGAGGATTCTTCACAATCCTGTTTTCCTTCCTTAACTTCTTCATTTTATCATAGTCTGTATCACATCCATCATTGTTATAATCATCTCAAATAAACTCATCATAATTATCATCACCATGGCGACGGCATTATCACCATCAGGTCGTGCCTGGATCTCTTTGGTGCCGCTAAGGACACCTTGTCTTGTACCGCGGGGGCACCCTCCTCCTCTAGCTCTGAGTCCACCTCTCTTCCAAGACAGAAATCTGTCATCCAATTCAATATTCTTTCTCTTCATAGTTCTCTTATCAGAGTTTTCATTCTTATTTTCATCATCCGCCTCCAAGGACCAATACTCGTCACCAGGCATATCAACAGTATTCTTTTTCTCCTCAAAACGGACTCGAACGCTTCTTTCACAGAGAGGAAGTCTCTGCACTTCCTGCACCAGAGGACTCTCCTTCCTCACTCATTCCAATTACTACACAAATATAATCCCTTAGTAGAAAAAATGCATGTCCTAGTAATAAACTCACTTATTTTTTAAGTGAATTCTCCACAGTACTTCACCTGCGACACTTGCATAGAGAAAAATCCCTTAAATAAACCGAATTCCTTCGTGCGAGCCGGTCGTGTGCCACAAAACTTTACCAAAATGGCCGCCAGAGGCCCGCAGTGCATATAGAATGGGTTCCGTAAACGCAAAATGGCCACCCGTAACGTGACTCTCACGCACTATGCGTGACATCACTCTCAATAAACAGGTCTCGCTCTTTCAACCAGCAACCTCACGTGCTCCAGAGGCCTCGAGGCGCCTCGCGCTGAGACCGTTTATCGATGTCCAACCCCCCCCCCCTACACACACACCTAATAAAGGGTACGGTAAGACCACGGCAAACAATTCTTTATTAAGAAAACAAACAAAACAGTTCAAATTACTCACCTAACTGTTGCCTAAAACATACAATATTCCTAAAAAACGACATAACAATAATTCTCATAAATGGGGAAAGTAAACCATAACATAACACGGGTAAATATCTTCCTTATTCTAATTAAAGATATTCAACTCCAAACAGAATAAATAACTCTAGAATATTATAAGCCCAAACTTAAAGCTCTAGTCACACAAGAGAGGTGGCCGACAAGAAGCAGCAAACAAAAGAGGAAGCTGGCTGCTAGGTTGAGGCTTCTATGGACCGCAGTCTCATTCTAGCTCTGGATTGTAAGTGTGGCTATTGTTCTCCTTGAAGTGCCGCGTTGGAAGTGCACTGAAGGACCTCTGCATAATGCCAGCCTCCGGTCGTGACATGAAGTCCACAGCGGCATCTGGAAATGTTCGTTCTCGATCAGCAGAAGGGTTTGTTGATCCGGATCAGGGAATCGATCTTAGAACGTTGGTCCAGGGTGAGCAGACTCATCTGGGCAGATTGATTCAGGATTGGCAGATACTCTGGGGAGGAAGCCAGCACTGCTAGGCCCTGTCCCAGGATCTTGGCTGGTACCAGAATCACAGTCTGTATTGATTCAGGATTGGCAGATACTCTCGAGAGGAAGCCAGCACTGCTAGGAGCCTGTCCCAGGACCTTGGCTGGTACCAGAATCACAGTCTGCCTTTCTCGCAACGTGTTAGAGAGTCGAGAGCTCGCTCTTGTCATCTCTCCGGCTCTGCAGGTCTGGAATTCTGATCCCTCAAGGCCGAAACATGTTTTCATCCTTCTAAAGTCGATGATTTCAGTACCCTAAAACCTGTTTCAGTGGTCAAACAAGACAAAACTGCAGAATTAAACACTACATGAAAAGATGTTATTTCTGCAATCAGAATTCTTTGCAGTAGGAGTCGCTGTCAATTTGGAGTTAAGTTTATTCCTCGGTCCCAGTAGAGACGGTGCTGTAGTGGACCGACTCCTCTCGCCCTAAAAGAATAGCTTCAATAATTCCTAAAGTGGCCTCATGTGCTCATTCTGTTAGGTCCTGTGGGTCCCTGTACTGTGCAGTATGACAGCTATCCTATAAAAGCATCCTGATAAAGGACCCTATTGAACACGTCAGGGACGCAATAGCACTGCTCACATCCTGTAAGGACTCCACTGCTGCCTTACAAACCCAATATGCGAACCTTAAATGACCACCTGTAGTCTGCAGAGGACACCTGTGGGCTTCCAGCTGCAGCCCCTTGAAGACTCATCTCTGGGGCCCCAAAGAAGAAGACACAAATGCACTGTGGGGTCTTTATCGCCCCTGTAGCAAGAGACACAGGGGTTCCTACAGGAGAACAGCACACCTAGGCCTAATATGTAGGCCCTCCTTAGAGTCAGGCAGAGTACAACTGTAGAAAGAGCCACAGGAGTTCCTACAGGAGGACAGCACACCTACGCCTGATTTGTAGCGCTTCGGTAGAGTCAGGCAGAGTAGAACTGTAGAAAGAGCCACAGAGGTTCCTACAGGAGGACAGCACACCTACGCCTGATTTGTAGCGCTTCGGTAGAGTCAGGCAGAGTAGAACTGTGGGTAAACTACATGGACACGGTGGAAATCTGTATGGTCCCTATAGAATCTAAGCATATTCTGTAGGGCATCTGTAGAATCGTGCACAGTACGACTGTGTGTTGTGCATTCTCCTATAGACACGACATAGGAGAACTGCACAATCTCGGGTTCCTATAGAATGACACTAACACTACTTAATCTGTAGAACTGTATCTGTAAGCCCTATAGAATGAGACACAGCTGGACTGTGCGTAACCTATGGGCATTTATGCAAGCCGACACAGCTGGACTGTGCGTAAACTATGGGCATTTATGGAAGTGAACACAGCTGGGCTGTGGGTAACCTATGGGCATTTATGCAAGCCGACAGCTGGACTGTGGGTAACCTATGGGCATTTATGCAAGCGGACACAGCTGGACTGTGCGTAAACTATGGGCATTTATAACTGGGGACACAGCTGGACTGTGCTTCATGTGAATAGAGCCTTCTTTCATTGGACAGCAGGGCTGTCAGGATGTATATGACCCATATGGAATCAGAAAGCAGGGCTGTACAGTCGGCTACAGAAGAAGACACAGTAAGACATTGCATACCTACAGGCACCGATGGTACCAGACACAGCTGGACTGTGCTTAAAAGGGCTCCTGTACAACGTAACAGCAGGATTGTTGTGTTGTATATGTCTCCTATCAATAAGGCACAGCAGGGCTGTGCATAATGTATATGATTCATCCACAGGACTGTATGTAATCTATGGGACCCATATAGGATGAGGCACAGCGGGACTGTGCTTCATATATGTTGTCGCGAGTCAGACAGCAGGACTGTGCTTAACGTAAAGTTTCTGAATAGATTAGGGCTTCTATGGGGGCAGCACGGAGAAGCAAACGGTGTATGCAGACTCGTGGGCAGTGCAGAATGGGCTGCATAGACCCTACATATTGGGCACTTGAAACTGCCGGTGCGTGCGGCCGCTGATGGTACCTTATAGAAGAACGCATGTCTGAAAAAGCTGGAGTCCATTTTGCCTTTGGTTTTAGGAGTTTCTGCCTCATTTGTTCCTCCTTGTGATTCTCCTTCCCAAGCTTTTGGAAGAGCAAAGGGCAGGGACTGGGTGGTGGGAGATGCTGGAGGCTTCTCTGGGACGGTGGTTGGGAGTGGGAATGGATAAGGGGCATTTCTGTCTAATGGGCGCTTCCAGCCTGGGCCGCTACGGTTGGTTCTGTTGTGTTTGCAAACATCTCCTTTCTAACTGTCAGTTCAGTGTTGTCCATTTCCTGCTTCAAATAATATCTTTATTCTTTAAGTACTGTATTTAATTATAAAGATGTTCTTGCAGCTGGAGTAGGTTCACGAGGCGGGAAGAGGACACACTAAGGGCAGTTGCTTCGGGGCATCGTTCGCGTCCCATCAAACCCACCCCTACAGGGGCAGTGTGTCAGGGTATCCCTTGCGTCCCCTCAAACCCACTCCTACAGGGCCAGTGTGTCAGCGTATCCCTCGCGTCCCCTTAAACCCACCCCTACAGGGGCAGTGTGTCAGGGGGTATCCTTCACGTCCCATCAAACCCACCCCTACAGGGGCAGTATGTCAGGAGTATCCCTCACGTACCCTCAAACCCACTCTTACAGGGCCAGTGTGTGAGGAGTATCCCTCAAACCCACTCTTACAGGGGCAGTGTGTCAGGGTATCCCTCGCGTTCCCTCAAACCCACTCCTACAGAGGCAATATGTCAGGAGTATCCCTCACGTCCCCTCAAACCCACTCCTACAGGGGCAGTATGTCAGGAGTATCCCTCAAACCCACTCCTACAGGGGCAGTGTGTCAGGGTATCCCTCGCGTTCCCTCAAACCCACTCTTACAGGGGCAGTGTGTCAGGGTATCCCTCGCGTTCCCTCAAACCCACTCCTACAGAGGCAGTATGTCAGGAGTATCCCTCACGTCCCCTCAACCCCACTCCTACAGGGGCAGTGTGTCAGGGTATCCCTCGCGTCCCCTCAAACCCACTCCTACAGGGGCAGTGTGTCAGGGTATCCCTCACGTCCCCTCAAACCCACTCCTACAGGGGCAGTGTGTGAGGGTATCCCTCGCGTTCCCTCAAACCCACTCCTACAGAGGCAGTATGTCAGGAGTATCCCTCACGTCCCCTCAAACCAACTCCTACAGGGGCAGTGTGTGAGGGGTATCCCTCACGTCCCCTCAACCCCACTCCTACAGGGGCAGTGTGTCAGGGTATCCCTCGCGTCCCCTCAAACCCACTCCTACAGGGGCAGTGTGTCAGGGTATCCCTCGCGTCCCCTCAAACCCACTCCTACAGGGGCAGTGTGTGAGGGTATCCCTCGCGTTCCCTCAAACCCACTCCTACAGAGGCAGTATGTCAGGAGTATCCCTCACGTCCCCTCAAACCAACTCCTACAGGGGCAGTGTGTGAGGGGTATCCCTCATGTCCCCTCAACCCCACTCCTACAGGGGCAGTGTGTCAGGGTATCCCTCGCGTCCCCTCAAACCCACTCCTACAGGGGCAGTGTGTCAGGGTATCCCTCGCGTCCCCTCAAACCCACTCCTACAGGGGCAGTGTATGAGGGGCATCCCTCACGTCCCCTCAAACCCACTCCTACAGGGCCAGTGTGTGAGGGTATCTCTCACGTCCCCTCAAACCCACTCCTACAGGGCCAATGTGTCAGGGTATCTCTCGCGCCCCCTCAAACCCACTCCTACAGGGGCAGTGTGTCAGGGTATCCCTCGCGTCCCCTCAAACCCACTCCTACAGGGGCAGTGTGTGAGGGTATCCCTCGCGTCCCTTCAAACCCACTCCTACAGGGCCAGTGTGTGAGGGTATCTCTCACGTCCCCTCAAACCCACTCCTACAGGGCCAGTATGTCAGGGTATCCCTCACGTCCCCTTAAACCCACCCCTGCAGGGCCAGTGTGTGAGGGTATCCCTCACGTAACCTCAAACCCACTCCTACAGGGGCAGTATGTCAGGAGTATCCCTCACGTAACCTCAAACCCACTCCTACAGGGGCAGTGTGTCAGGAGTATCCCTCACGTAACCTCAAACCCACTCCTACAGGGGCAGTATGTCAGGAGTATCCCTCACGTAACCTCAAACCCACTCCTACAGGGGCAGTGTGTCAGCGTATCCCTCACGTAACCTCAAACCCACTCCTACAGGGGCAGTGTGTCAGCGTATCCCTCGCGTCCCCTCAAACCCACTCTTACAGGGGCAGTGTGTGAGGGGCATCCCTCACGTCCCCTCAAACCAGTGTTTTCCGAAGCATCATTCCACCCCCTCATATGCACTTCTACAGAAGCAGTGTCAGACCCATGCTGACCCCTTGTATGTGCTCACCCACCCATGGCAAGCCCCCTTACAGTGCCACATGGTAGGAGCTGCCCCTGGTGCCCCCTGCCCTCTCACATACATGTCTCCTACAGCTGAGTGGCTGTGGGGGAGTCCACCCAGCCTGGGGATTAATGCAGAGGTTGGCTGAAGTGATGATTGTACCCCTGGTGTCTTCTGACCCCCTCGATGAACTGGGAATTGTCTGAGCCAAGGATAGCCACTGAAGTGGCCACTCGGCTGCCTCTGGAGATGACTGAGAGGCTTGTTCCTGTCGCAGCTGCATTTCCCAGATCCAATATTTCCTTCCATTCCTGTTTAAGCTGCTTTATCTATTTGCACTGCAGTAAAAAAATAAAAAAAGAATAAGCTGTTAAAAATATGTTGAAAAAGTCACAAACTTCACAGGTTTAAGGGGTGCCACAGACCCGTGCCCAGAAGCAGGGAATGGAGGTTTTGGGGAACTCCCAGTCTTAAAGACAACCACTTGTACATTGTAAGCACTTTAGAAAATGGTGTGAATGGGTTCATGTCCCCGACTTTACCGAAAAGACCTTCCTTCCTGTCAGTGGGATCTGACTCCCTAATGTTCAGTACCCCAGGCAGGGGCTGTCTTCAGTGGCACAAAGCAAAATAATGAACCCCCTGCAAAATGTTGTGAGGGCCCCTTGAAGTGTCACTTCGACTCACTACCGCACAAATCTATGAAGGCCTTGGTCTGAATGTGACCCCCTGAGGGGTGGAATCCCTTATACAACGCAGAGTGTATGGGACACCCCAGCTTCCTGTATCCTCAAACACCCCTAAAGGTGACATCGGGGACTGCCCCATGAGCCATCATCCTCAAGGGGCCACACTCGTCCATGGACCCTGATGACTGAAGTCAGTGATCGATCAGCTGCTTGGGACACTTTCAAATGTACTCTTAGTATTTCAAAAAGAGGGGTCCTAATTCTGGTGGGGGTCTCTGGGGCAGGCCCTTCGAGGGAAGCATTCATCTGTGGTTAGCTTAGTCCTCAGTGAATGAGTGCACAGATCTCACCCTGGGCCCTGTAGAAGTCTGTCCATGGTCTTACGACCTGCTGTTTGTAGTGCCCCATGTCCACACAGGGCATCTTGAGCTATTGAAAGGACATTGGGTCTGCTGTAGAAGCCTCTTCCATGTCCATGAATGTGCACGGACATGGGGTCTGCTGTAGAAGTCTCTTCCATGTCCATGAATGTGCACGGACATGGGGTCTGCTGTAGAAGTCTCTTCCATGTCATTGAATGTGCACGGACATGGGGTCTGCAGTGGAAGCCTCTTCCGTGTCCTTGAATGTGCAGGGACATGGGGTCTGCAGTGGAAGCCTCTTCCGTGTCCTTGAATGTGCAGGGACATGGGGTCTGCAGTAGAAGCCTCTTCCAAGTCCATGAATGTGCACGGACATGGGGTCTGCTGTAGAAGTCTCTTCCATGTCATTGAATGTGCACAGACATGGGGTCTGCAGTAGAAGCCACTTCCATGTCCATGAATGTGCACGGACATGGGGTCTGCAGTAAACGCCTCTTCCATGTCCATGGATGTGCAGGGACATGGGGTCTGCAGTAAACGCCTCTTCCATGTCCATGGATGTGCACGGACATGGGGTCTGCAGTGGAAGCCTCTTCCATGTTCATGAATGTGCACAGACATGGGGTCTGCAGTAGAAACCTCTTCCATGTCCTTGAATGTTCACGGACATGGAGTCTGCAGTAGAAGCCTCTTCCATGTCCATGAATGTGCACAGACATGGAGTCTGCAGTAGAAGCCTCTTCCATGTCCATGGATGTGCACGGACATGGGGTCTACGGTGGAAGCCTCTTCCATGTCCATGAATGTGCACGGACATTGGGTCTGCTGTAGAAGCCTCTTCCATGTCCTTGAATGTGCACAGACATGGAGTCTGCAGTAGAAGCCTCTTCCATGTCCATGAATGTGCACGGACATGGGGTCTGCAGTAAACACCTCTTCCATGTCCATGGATGTGCACAGACATGGGGTCTGCAGCGGAAGCCTCTTCCATGTCCATGAATGTGCACGGACATTGGGTCTGCTGTAGAAGCCTCTTCCATGTCCTTGAATGTGCACAGACATGGAGTCTGCAGTAGAAGCCTCTTCCATGTCCATGAATGTGCACGGACATGGGGTCTGCTGTAGAAGCCTCTTCCATGTTCTTGAATGAGCACAGACTTGGGTCTACAGTAGAAGCCTCTTCCATGTCCATGAATGTGCACGGACATGGGGTCTGCAGTAGAAGCCTCTTCCATGTCCATGGATGTGCAGGGACATGGGGTCTGCAGTGGAAACCCCATCCATGTTCTTGAATGTGCACGGACATTGAGTCTACGGTGGAAGCCTCTTCCCTGTCCTTGAATGTGCACTGACATGGGGTCTGCAGTGGAAGCCTCTTCCATGTCCTTGAATGTGCACGGACATGGGGTCTGCAGTGGAAGCCTCTTCCCTG
This sequence comes from Lissotriton helveticus, assembly GCF_964261635.1. NCBI lineage: Eukaryota > Metazoa > Chordata > Amphibia > Caudata > Salamandridae > Lissotriton > Lissotriton helveticus. The sequence continues at coordinate 14,235,677 of NC_136066.1, read as the reverse complement.
TCCTTGAATATGTACAGACATGGGGTCTGCTGTAGAAGCCTCTTCCATGTCCTTGAATGTGCACAGCCATGGGGTCTGCTGTAGAAGCCTTTTCCATGTCCTTGAATGTGCACAGACATGGGGTCTGCTGTAGAAGCCTCTTCCATGTCCATGAATGTGCAGGGACATGGGGTCTGCTGTAGAAGCCTCTTCCATGTCCATGAATGTGCACCGACATGGGGTCTGCTGTAGAAGTCTCTTCCATGTCCATGAATGTGCAGGGACATGGGGTCTGCTGTAGAAGCCTCTTCCCTGTCCTTGAGTGTGCACAGACATTGGGTCTGCAGTAGAAGCCTCTTCCATGTCCATGAATGTGCATGGACATGGGGTCTGCTGTAGAAGTCTCTTCCATGTCCATGAATGTGCAGGGACATGGGGTCTGCTGTAGAAGCCTCTTCCCTGTCCTTGAGTGTGCACAGACATTGGGTCTGCAGTAGAAGCCTCTTCCATGTCCATGAATGTGCATGGACATGGGGTCTGCAGTGGAAGCCTCTTCCATGTCCATGAATGTGCATGGACATGGGGTCTGCAGTAGAAGTCTCTTCTATGTCCATGAATGTGCACGGACATGGAGTCTGCAGCTGTAATGTGCAGGAGACTTGGTGTCATCTAGAGTTCATCAACATTTAGTTTTCACTGACAACTTCTTATAGCACAAAGTGCGGGCAGGTGCCCGCAATGTTGAATTGGGCAGATTTAAATCACATCTCGTGAATTCTAAACGTTGGGGTGTTTATGGGCTTCTCATATAAGAAAATTTTGTCTATGCCAAAAGTTGCCCAGAGAAAGAGGTCAAAGGGCATGAATTGGCCTGGTCAGATCCCTGCGGCTGTAGCTACAGATTTCCAGGTATGTCCTATGATGCACTTGCATTGACCTGGCCATGCCTGGAGGTTGCTGGTGCACCTGCCCACCCATCTGTTACAGCGAGCTGCCGGCCTCCGCCACTGTCCCTGCCAGGGCATCCTCCGCACATGTTTATTGTTGCAGGCTGACGGATGAAGCCCGAGCCTTCTGCCAGGGCTACTTCTTTCATCCCGTCCGTGTGCCAGGGCATACTACCACTCCCCACAAGGGCAGTCAGTGCAGAGCTACCTGTGCATACAATGTATGGAGGAAGAAAGTGTGCACTTGGGCAGCCTATAGTGCACCCATAGGGAGTGGGTCAGTAGCTAGGGGCAGTTATTCTGCAGCACACACAAGGTAGTAAGTCTATAGCTACATGTGTGCAGGATTCATGTTTAGATTTATGGAGAAGATGTGTTAGTCTAGAGCTGTGCCTGTCATGGATTTATGGAGGGGTGCAGCACACAGAAGATGTGTTAGTCTTGAGCTGTGCCTGTCATAGATGTATGAAGGGGTGCAGCACACAGAAGATGTGTTAGTCTTGAGCTGTGCCTGTCATAGATGTATGGAGGGGTGCAGCACACAGAAGATGTTAGTCTAGAGCTGTGCCTGTCATAGATTTATGGAGTGGGCGCAGCACACCGAAGATGTTAGTCTAGAGCTGTGCCTGTCATAGATTTATGGAGTGGGCGCAGCACACCGAAGATGTTAGTCTAGAGCTCTGCCTATCATAGATTTATGGAGGGGTGCAGCACACCGAAGATGTGTTAGTCTAGAGCTGTGCCTGTCATAGATTTATGGAGGGGTGCAGCACACAGAAGATGTGTTAGTCTAGAGCTGTGCCTGTCATAGATTTATGGAGGGGTGCAGCACACAGAAGATGTGTTAGTCTAGAGCTGTGCCTATCATAGATGTATGGAGGGGTGCAGCACACAGAAGATGTGTTAGTCTAGAGCTGTGCCTTTCATAGATTTATGGAGGGGTGCAGCACACAGAAGATGTGTTAGTCTAGAGCTGTGCCTATCATAGATGTATGGAGGGGTGCAGCACATAGAATATGTGTTAGTCTAGAGCTGTGCCTGTCATAGATTTATGGAGGGGTGCAGCACACAGAAGATGTTAGTCTAGAGCTGTGCCTGTCATAGATTTATGGAGGGGTGCAGCACACCGAAGATGTGTTAGTCTAGAGCTGTGCCTGTCATAGATTTATGGAGGGGTGCAGCACACAGAAGATGTGTTAGTCTAGAGCTGTGCCTATCATAGATGTATGGAGGGGTGCAGCACACAGAAGATGTGTTAGTCTAGAGCTGTGCCTGTCATAGATTTATGGAGGGGTGTAGCACACAGAAGATGTGTTAGTCTAGAGCTGTGCCTGTCATAGATTTATGGATGGGTGCACCACATAGAAGATGTGTTAGTCTAGAGCTGTGCCTATCATAGATTTATGGATGGGTGCACCACATAGAAGATGTGTTAGTCTAGAGCTGTGCCTATCATAGATTTATGGATGGGTGCACCACATAGAAGATGTGTTAGTCTAGAGCTGTGCCTGTCATAGATTTATGGATGGGTGCACCACATAGAAGATGTGTTAGTCTAGAGCTGTGCCTATCATAGATTTATGGAGTGGGCGCAGCACATAGAAGATGTGTTAGTCTAGAGCTGTGCCTGTCATAGATGTATGGAGTGGGTGCACCACATAGAAGATGTGTTAGTCTAGAGCTGTGCCTGTCATAGATTTATGGATGGGTGCACCACATAGAAGATGTGTTAGTCTAGAGCTGTGCCTATCATAGATTTATGGAGGGGTGCAGCGCACAGAAGATGTGTTAGTCTAGAGGTGTGCCTGTCATAGGAGGGGTGAAGCCCACAAAGGGTTGTTAGGCCAGAGCTGCTTGTGTAGTACCTATGCAGGACGATGGTATGCACACGGGTGCTGATCCATAGCTGCATATGTTGATATTCCATGATTTATAGAGCAAGGTAGGGCGCAGAAGAGTCGTCAGTCCGTAGTTTCCACATGTGGGTTAATTTTTATGGTCCATGTGATTATTTCCAAACAATGAATTACTTCAGGATTAACTCAGGGTATTAATCTGATAGTAATTGGTAGTGTTTTCCTATTTTTGTAATCTTTGTTAAACTTTTGGTTTACACAAACTGCATCCCTCTATTCTTTGGGTCAAGCCATGTAGACCGAGTGTGCACCGTCTGTTGCGAGACATAGTGTCATTTACCGATGACAAAGCGGGCTTTGGAGCCCGCCCCTTGCTTACCATTGGTTGCCTCTGCTTCTCACTCTCATTTGCCTGCTTCTTATTTGTGTCCTAGCTTGTCAATGTTGTGTGTGCCCCTCCTATGGAGCAGTGCCTCTTTATAGTCACTTTGATTGGTTTGCTTCCCTTCTTCCTTTTCAGCCCCTACTTTTGTCTTTTGTATGAAACACTTCATTATAGTGCGTGTGTTTCTGAGAGAGACTTCTAGCCGCAGATTCCTCACCTTTCGAATATTAAACAGGCATCGGAGTGGATCTGGGAACTTTTCCATAGTGCCTATGTGCGCTGGAGGGTAGTGCCCTGCAGCTCCGCCCTGAGGCCCTTCCGCTCTGGAAGTGACTTGTGGGATCTAGGTATAGGCTTCCCCGTGCGCTGACGTCACTTCCTTTCTTTCCGTGCCTCTAGATGTAGGCTTCCCCGTGTGCTGATGTCACTTCCTTTCTTTCTGTGCCTCTAGATATAGGCTTCCCTGTGCAATGATGTCACTTCCTTTCTTTCCGTGCCTCTAGATGTAGGCTTCTCCGTGTGCTGATGTCACATCCTTTCTTTCTGTGCCTCTAGATATAGGCTTCCCCGTGTGCTGATGTCACTTCCTTTATTTCTGTGCCTCTAGATATAGGCTTCCCTGTGTGCTGATGTCACTTCCTTTGTTTCCGTGCCTCTAGATATAGACTTCCCTGTGCAATGATGTCACTTCCTTTCTTTCTGTGCCTATAGATATAGGCTTCTCCGTGCGCTGAGGTCACTTCCTTTCTTTCCGTGCCTATAGATATAGGCTTCTCCGTGCGCTGATGTCACTTCCTTTCTTTCCGTGCCTATAGATATAGGCTTCTCCGTGCGCTGATGTCACTTACTTTCTTTCTGTGCCTCTAGATATAGGCTTCTCCGTGCGCTGATGTCACTTCCTTTCTTTCTGTGCCTCTAGATATAGGCTTCCCCGTGTGCTGATGTCACTTCCTTTCTTTCTGTGCCTCTAGATATAGGCTTCCCTGTGTGCTGATATCACTTCCTTTCTTTCCGTGCCTCTAGATATAGACTTCCCTGTGCAATGATGTCACTTCCTTTCTTTCTGTGCCTATAGATATAGGCTTCTCCGTGCGCTGAGGTCACTTCCTTTCTTTCCGTGCCTATAGATATAGGCTTCTCCGTGCGCTGATGTCACTTCCTTTCTTTCCGTGCCTATAGATATAGGCTTCTCCGTGCGCTGATGTCACTTCCTTTCTTTCCGTGCCTCTAGATATAGACTTCTCTGTACAATGATGTCACTTCCTTTCTTTCTGTGCCTCTAGATGTAGGCTTCTCCGTGCACTGATGTCACTTCCTTTCTTTCCGTGCCTCTAGATGTAGGCTTCCCCGTGTGCTGATGTCACTTCCTTTCTTTCCGTGCCTCTAGATATAGACTTCCCTGTGCAATGATGTCACTTCCTTTCTTTCCGTGCCTCTAGATATAGACTTCCCCATGCACTGATGTCACTTCCTTTCTTTCCGTGCCTCTAGATATAGACTTCCCCATGCACTGATGTCACTTCCTTTCTTTCCGTGCCTCTAGATATAGGCTTCTCCGTGCGCTGATGTCACTTCCTTTCTTTCCGTGCCTCTAGATGTGGATCTGGAGCTTCTCTTGTCTCCCAGAGACCGCTTTTGGGGATTTTTCTCAATAATTTTCAGTAGTGTTCAATGGATGTCATCCCCTAAGACGACAGGTTTTAAGCCCTGTAAGGACTGTCGCAAACAGAAGTCTGTGACAGATCCCCAACAGGTTTGCCTGTGGTTGAGCCACGACTCCCAAGGCCTGCAGAGACTGCGTGATGAACCTGAAGGCCATTAGTGAGCGTGAGGGGACACAAGACGATGCCGTGCTGGGACCGCTCAAGTCTTGCTTGAAGTACAAAGCACATTCCTGGTGCCTCTCCAGCTCCTGAAGTGTATGTAGTCACTCTTGAGGCCAGTCTTTGGCCCGCTCCAAGTCCTCAGGTAAGCACAAGAAACATACGTCGAAGCAAACTTCTGCTCGTTCACACCATTCCCGCTCCCCTGATGGACCAATGGTCCTGTTCCTGCTCTCGAAGGGGCATATTATCAAGGAACGGCGTTAAACTTATCGCCGCTTTTATCGGCAGGAAACTGCCGCTAAAGCTGCGATAATGGACTTGATAATATACCCTTGAGAATTCCTATAGAAGCCCATGTTGTGGTGTTACCATGGGCTTCTATTGGAATTCTGTACGGCATGTTACCAAGCCCATTATCGCCGTTTTAGCGGCAGTTTTCTGCCGCTAAAGCGACGATAATTTTAACGCCATTCCTTGATAATATGCCCCCATGTCGGCCGACTTCAGAGACAATTATGCAGATGGCTTCGGCACAACCAGAGTTTCCGAGCCCTTTAGCCACGCTGTGCCAGATGGAAGAGTTTTGATCAGTTATGTTCCGGCTGTTCGGATCTCAACCGACTCTCTTTGGTGTGCGTTCAGGCCCCACGGAGCCAAGAGGCCTTCCACCTTGATTACCACCAGCTGTACCCTCTGAGCCGCTCCTGCCCTTGCCTCCTGCAATGACGTCTCCCCAGGCACACATATGCGCTCCAAGCGCAGGTATGTCAACACTGATGCCAACTTCGCCGCTTAAACAGGTGGCCCCAGTTGTCCTTTCTGACACCTACTTGACGCTGGTCCGAAATCAATCGATGTCACAACCGAAGCCGACCGAGGTTCCTGCACTTGCCTTACCACAAGGCTTTACACTCTCGTTTAGAATGGACTCTGATCACGATTATGACCTGGGTGTTGAGCTTGCTCACTATGCTCATGACAATTAGTGTGAGGACTTGCAAGATGTTAGTGGGCTAGACACTTTCCCCAGAGTCAGCCCTTGTCTCTCCTCCTGGCCTTGCAATGGAAGAATGTGTATCTTATGCCATGGTTATGTGTAGGGTAGCTGAAAGGTGATGGCTTACCCTTCCTTTTTTCCCTGCTGCATCTTCCAGCAGCTACCTAGCAACTGACAGAGGGCCATTTTTCCATTTTGCGGTAGGAAGTGTAAGCCCTTTTGGCCAAAGGGGCTGTTGAGATTGTGCCAATGCCAGAATATTACATGGTTGCTATTCCCACTACTTTCTGGTGCCCAAGAAGGAAGGAGTTCTTAGGCCCATTCTATGCATGCGCCCTAGCAACGCCTTCCTCCGGAAGTAGTAGTTCAAAATGCTCAACCTGGCCCAAGTCTTGGCTGCTCTTGACCCTGAAGACTGGATGGTGGCGTTGGACTTGGGAGGAGCCTATTTCTATACTTCCATTCTCCCTGCTCATCGGTTCTACCTGCAGTTCGTGGTGGTAAAGGAGCATTTTCAGTTCCCACCAGCGCCCCTTGGGTGTTCATGAAAGTGATGGCGATGGTTGCAGTCCAACTTCCGAGGTCAGGGGTGCTCGTCTTTCCCTATCTCGACGACTGGCTGTTGAAGGCGGACTCACCCCAGTCAGTCGTCAACCACCTCCATACTACGGTGAACCTCAAGCCATCTTTGGGGTTCAGTATAAACATACAGAAATCTCACCTGACTCCTTTCCAGAAGCTCCCCTTCATCTGAGCCATTCTGGACACGGTTCGGTTTCATGCCTTACCCCCGGAAAAGAGAGTCCAGGATATTCAGGCTATGATCCCGATCTTTCAGCCTTGGTCCTGGATTTTAGTGAGGTCGACTCCGATGATGCTGGGACTGATGGCTTCCTGCATCCTGCTGATCGAGATCACACCAGGTGGCTTATGCGGACTCTGAAATGTCTGCAGTGGGATCTGAACTCCCAGTGGGCCCAACATCAAGGGCACCTCTTCGCCCATGTTCAGATTTGAGAGGAGACTATGAAATATCTGCAGGGGTGGCTACTAGACTGCGATTGGGTTAGCGGCAGACCCCGCTCCCTTCCTCACCCAGAGCTCATAGTGGTGACCTATGCTTCGCTTCTCGGCTAGTTCAGCCACCTGGGAGAGGTGGAGATCAGAGGTCTCTGATCTCCATCGAAGTCGCGGCTCCGTATCAGTCTTATGGAGCTGAGAACCTCCGTTTGGTGCCGATAGCCTTCCTGCAGTCCATCAAGGGGAGGCTCGTACAGGTGCCAAGGTTCCATGTGGGTTTGCAACAACCCAGGCGGGGTGGGGTCATGGACCTTTTGCCAGGAGGGCTTGTGCCTATGAAAATAGCTAGACCACCAAGGTACTTCCTGGTGGTGAACCACCTGGTGGGCTGGCTGAACGCCAGGGTGGACAAACTCGGCCGTTGGCGACCAGCAGATCACGAGTGGCAGTTACACTTAAAAGTAGCGCATGGTCTCTTCTACAAAAGGGTAGTAAGTTCGCTCAATCTATTCGCCACCACCTATGATGAGCAATGTCCGCATTTCTGCACATTGGAGTTTCCAAGGAGTCTCTCGCTCTGAGACACTTTCCACCGCAAGTGGAACTTAGGACTCCTATATGCCTTTTTGCCGAAGATCAGGACCGACCAGGCACAAGTCATCCTGTTTGCTGTGGATTGGGCACGAAGAGTTTGGTATCCTGAACTTCTGGGCTTGAGTATATGTCTTCTGATCAGGCCGCCCCTCCGAGAGGACCTGCTGTCGCACCAACAGGTCAGGATTCGCGCAAACTGCTCTTTCATGCATAGAGATTGACGACAGCTGAGCACCTTAGACTTTCCTCCGAAGGTGGTTGATATGCTTTTAGCAGCCAGCTGTCCCTTGACAAAAACTGTACATGCCTGTGGTTGGGACAAATGTTTGGGTTTGGTGCTGCACTCAACAGGTTGACCCCCTCCAGGTCTAGCTGCCTGTTTTATTTGTTCGGTTTCTCACCGGCAAGGCCTTGCTCCTGGCACAGCTAAGAGTTATCTTTCTGCCCTCTCAACATTTTAACAGTTGCTTCATCAGCCGTTGTCATTAAATTGCCAGTTGTGATGCGATTTTTGAGAGGGGCTACAACACGTTTCCCCCTTTTCTGTTTGTGATGCCCCCAAAGGAACCTCAATTTTGTCTTTACTGATTTACGGTGTACTCCATTCGACCCGCTCCACGGCTATCCTTTGCAACTTCTCACCATTAAAACCGTCTTTCTGCTTGCCATCCCTTCTGCACAGCATGTGAGTGAGCTTCAAGCTCTGTGTTCATCCACCCCACCACACAGCACCACTTCCCCAGTAAACTGGTTCTGCGAACTAGAGTTTACTTTTCACCAAAAGTTGTGGCACCGTTTCACATCGGTCAAGCCATCACCCTGCCAGCGTTTTATGCTCTGCCTTACCCCTCCGAAGAAGGGAGACTCCATCACTTGGTCCCCAAAAAAGCGCTCACTTTCTATATCGATCGTACCAAAGAATGCCAGGTGGTTGATCAGCTCTCTGAGGGGGTTCGCTGGAGCATAAAAAGGTAAGGCTGTGCAGAAGCATGCCATCTCCAGCTGGAGCGTGCTCTTCATTAAATCCTGCTAAGCACTGGCATAGAAGCAGCCCCAGAAGGCTTGTAAGTCCATCCACCAGGGCCACAACTGCTACTATTGCATTAGCATGCGGAGTCTGTGTCCTGGAGATCTGCTAGGCAGCTACTTGAGCGTCCCTCTATACATTCACAAAGCACTATCGTCAGGACAGCCAAGTCTGCAGAGAAGGGCACTTCTTCCACTCAGTTCTGCAGACTTTCTGGTTAGAGTCCATTCACAGCCCACCTCCCATAGGTAGTGCTTTGGTATCTACTCAAAAAGTGAGGAATTTGCGGCTAGAAGTCTCTCTCAGGAGAACAAGTTACTTTCCTTCGGTAGCGCTCTTCCTGGTAGAGCCTCTACCTGCAGAGTAGATCTGCAGGTAGAGGCAGTTAATCAATAGTTAATCCCAAGTTTAGGAATCTGCACACTGGTCTATCATTTCGCTTCTGGAGTTCCCCGCGCCTCGGGCATGGACAGTCTTGAAAGAAAAATTACTGCGGCGCTTGGGGGTGGCACCAATATAGACCCAGCACATCACAACCAGAGCGGAACAGTGTCCGTGCAGGGCAGCACAGCTCCACCTTCTGTCGCACAGAAATACTATGGCAAGTTTCCTGCTCCAGTCTGACGCCTGGGGAACATTTGAAAGCTGAGGAATCTGTTGCTAGCTAGTCACGACAAGAAAGAGCATTACCAAAGGTAAGTTGCTTGTTTTTTGAGCCGTCTCCTTTATATACAGCTCTCTCACTGCACTCCTTGTTGCTCCCCGTTGCCCGACTACTTCTCCCTGCCCCCTCCCTCTTGTGCTTGCCTGTGTGCTTCTCCACAGTGCTGTCCCCATCAGTGCCCTCTGTGTTGCTTTCCCCAACCCCTGTGCTGCTTTCACTCCGGCCCTCCCTCCCGTTTCTCGTCCCCTCCAGACCTCCTCCCTCTGTTGCTTTCACGTCTCCTCCCATGGTGCTTTGCCATTCTCACACAACCCTCCCGTGTGCTGCTTTGCCATACCCCCACCACCCTCCCTGTGTTGATTTCCCGTCCTTCCACCACCCTCCCCTGTGTTGCTTTCCCGTTCTTCCACCACCCTCCCCTGAGTTGCTTTCCCATTCTCCCACAACCCTCCCGTGTGCTGCTTTCCCGTCCTTCCACCACCCTCCCCTGTGTTGCTTTCCCGTTCTTCCACCACCCTCCCCTGTGTTGCTTTCCCGTCCTTCCACCACCCTCCCCTGTGTTGCTTTTCCGTCCTTCCACCACCCTCCCCTGTGTTGCTTTCCCGTCCTTCCACCACCCTCCCCTGTGTTGCTTTCCCGTCCTTCCACCACCCTCCCCTGTGTTGCTTTCCCGTCCTTCCACCACCCTTCCCGTCCTTCCACCACCCTCCCCTGTGTTGCTTTCCCGTCCTTCCACCACCCTCCCCTGTGTTGCTTTCCTGTCCTTCCACCACCCTCCCCTGTGTTGCTTTTCCGTCCTTCCACCACCCTCCCCTGAGTTGCTTTTCCGTCCTTCCACCACCCTCCCCTGAGTTGCTTTCCCATCCTCCCACCACCTTCCCCTGAGTTGCTTTCCCGTCCTTCCACCACCCTCCCCTGAGTTGCTTTCCTGTCCTTCCACCACCCTCCCCTGTGTTGCTTTCCTGTCCTTCCACCACCCTCCCCTGTGTTGCTTTTCCGTCCTTCCACCACCCTCCCCTATGTTGCTTTCCCGTTCTTCCACCACCCTCCCCTGTGTTGCTTTCCTGTCCTTCCACCACCCTCCCCTGTGTTGCTTTTCCGTCCTTCCACCACCCTCCCCTGTGTTGCTTTCCCGTTCTTCCACCACCCTCCCCTGTGTTGCTTTCCCGTTCTTCCACCACCTTCCCCTGAGTTGCTTTCCCGTCCTTCCACCACCCTCCCCTGAGTTGCTTTCCTGTCCTTCCACCACCCTCCCCTGTGTTGCTTTCCTGTCCTTCCACCACCCTCCCCTGTGTTGCTTTCCCGTTCTTCCACCACCCTCCCCTATGTTGCTTTCCCATCCTCCCACCACCCTCCCCTATGTTGCTTTCCTGTTCTTCCACCACCTTCCCCTGAGTTGCTTTGCCTCTCCCATATTCTTTCAGCTCACCTCCCACAATCTGCCCACTTGAAAAAAAAAACTTCTGCGTGTTTTGTTTTGTTTTTAGTTTCTGATCGAACTCTGATTGCTGAGCGGCTGCATCAAAGCCTTTGTTTTACTTTTCTTATTTTGGCCTTGCTGTACAGCTTTGCATATGTTCTGTAGCATTGCTAAAAACAATTGCCAAAGCCAATAGGTTGTTATATCATCTCTTCCCATTTTCTCTAAATATATATTTTTTCAGTAATCCATTAACCGTTCACTTACCTATCTACTCAATTTCTTTTTATGTTTCCAATGGTTTCTTATTTCCAGTATTTTTGTTTCTTTTTTATATGTTCTTTTTATTCTGAAATAATCACATGGGACCTTTTATAGAAGAGAGTAGCACATTTTGGTAGATAGTCCATTGCTGCACTTGTTTGCAGTGTTTATGCTGCACCCCTGAGGCTAGTCTGTCCTTAACTTCCTGTTTATGCTGCACCCCGAGACTAGTGTGTCCTTAACTTCCTGTTTATGCTGCACCCCGAGGCTAGTGTGTCCTTAACTTCCTGTTTATGCTGCACCCCGAGGCTAGTGTGTCCTTAACTTCCTGTTTATGCTGCACCCCGAGGCCAGTGTGTCCTTAACTTCCTGTTTATGCTGCACCCCGAGGCCAGTGTGTCCTTAACTTCCTGTTTAAATCCAGTACTTGTAAATCCAGTACTTGTATAGCACACGAATCACCCCCGAAGGGGTATCTCGGTGCTGGGGGCCGTTGGGAAGATTAAGCGAGCTATTGCCCAGAGTCGCATGGTGCTGAGCAGACCCCTGCCGCCGGAGAAGGGGATCGAACCGTGATCCCCAGCGTCAGTCGCCCTGGCCGCGGCGCCACACCTCTCCCCTGATGGGGTGTTCTATGCAGCTGGAAGGATAGCTAGTTCACCGCTGCCCTTGTGGGGGTGTTTCTGCTGCACATAGGCACAAGTAGTCTGTATGCAGCACAAAGATGGAGGAGATCTGGCCTGGGCTCGGCTCACTGGCCGACAGCAGAACTGCCCCATTCATTCCCGTCCTCCTCATCACCCTTAAATGCCATTGAAATGGTTTATAAAATGTTGTTTTCTTTTTAAATGTGTTTCGGAGCTCAAAAAATGTGTCTGAAAGCTGCAAGAGTCTTTATATGGAATGATATAGAAATATATAGATCTATATGGGAAGGGAGAGATATATGTCACATATTTTTGCAAAGGGAGTGATTAATCAACATTCAAACCTCTATGGAGACAGTTTGAAATCTATTAAATATGGTCTTTTAACTCTGATTCTGGGAGGCTGCCCTTCATTTGGTGGCCTGTTTCTGGGTATTTGTTGGTCATTGGGCCTTTGTGGGACTAGAGCTGATGAGTGTAAGTCCCGGTATATATTTTGGTTCCTCCTCTATACCGTCAGTGATTTGTTGGTATTTTTGTACCCAATTGCAGATGTTGAGTAAAAAAGTTGTATTGAGTAAATGAAATGTCACAGGCTTTTGGGAAAATAAAAGATTTTGGTACTTTACAGTCTGTTTCTTCCTTTGTCTTCCTTTATGTTCATAAATTCCTGGGTGAGATAAGATGCTTCATATGTCACCAGTATATTTCTAAAACAGTTTGTCAGGACCCTCGAGGCACAAGTAGCAGCAGTAACACACTCAAAAGGTCGCTATGCTTAACCCCAACAAACTACGGGTTCCTGGACTGAGAACATTAGAAAACAGAACTTCAAGATGGCCGCCGGTTCGGACCGCGGTCAGCAGTCTAGTGTTTAACTGGCTGTCAGCAGAATCCAGGTAAGGCGCGTGATAAGAGAAAACTGCGCACTTCACCGAGGACATTGCCCTGAGAGGAAGCGTTTCAGAGTTTGAGGAAAATTATAGTTTGATCGAGCGAAGAAAGAGCGTAGTTAACCGCATCCATGCTGTGCATTTTCCCGCTGTGTGCTGGAAAATTGAAAAACCCACTTTACATGACGAGCTCACCTTGTCATGAGCGTACCAGAGGTACAACTCATGACGAGCTGAACTCGTCATTAGCATCGAAGGGGTTAAAGTTTCCTAGTTCCCTTCCAAGAGTGTCCGAGTATCGCGTCTGTGCCACAAAGTTGAATTTCTAGAATTCGTGACCTGATATCACAGTCGTGTCTCCGTAAAAGAACAACGGTAAAAGACGTCTGCAGGAAGCGGCACCCAGTGAACTTCGTCAACAGAACCGCAAGTAGAGAATCTGTAAACGGAAAGAAATAGTTCCAAAAGAGTGTTTCCGAATGACAAATTCTGACTAAAATAATATTGCATAATGTACTCAGAGTAATTACAAATATTCTGTGAGCTAAAAATTACGATTTTCGATGACTCAAGAGTTAGATGGTCTAGTTAAGTTCTGAGAGAAAACAGAAGACAGAAATTAGAAGATACTAAAAGAGGACTAACACAAAATAGGAGAAATACAATAGCAATCAGTAAGTCCGAGTTAGTACTTAAAAATATAGGCAAAGGTAGAAACGAATACCAGAGGATAAAATCTTATAATGCCATGTGTCATTACTTCGCAGGGAGATTGCAGTCAAGAATTGAATAAGGCACGTAGGATAACAGAGCACAATGACAAAACAAAAATGAGTGAGAGTAAATAGTGCAGAGATACAGATTTAGTGTAGAGTAATAAAAGATATAACAAAAAAACTATTGTGAATTACAGGAAAAATTTTAGGAAGAGTACAGCAATATTTCGTGCCAAGAACTGAAACAGAAGAGAAGGCAAGACTCTTGGAAACAAGGGTAGGTAGAGAGTTTAGTGGGTACTGGTGAGCTAGGGAGAGAGGTCTTGAGTCTAGGTTAACCAAAATTTATTTTCCTACAGAATCCAGAAAGAAGGCGGTCTGCAGGTCGGACTGACGAGTGGAATCAACCAAGAGTGTCTCTTCTTGTTGTTTATTATTTTATCCAATTTCCCCCTTCTCCCCAGAGGTAATAGGCTGGAGCCTCGTTTTCTGAGCTCTAGGTTATTGCCCCGGGCGGATTCGGGAGCCAGCATCTCTGTTCCTGTGCAGTTACGACAAGAGTATCCTTTTTAGTTTCTGACAGAGTGAAGTGCCCAAGTTGCACCTTGCACCCGAACAGAGATGGCGGACGGAATAGACCTGTAAGGGTTAGGAGTGATCTTAGACACCATACAGAAAGAGTTAAGCATAGTTAGGGAGGAAAATCAAAACCTTAAATTGGAGATTGTAAATTCAAGGAAAGAAACGGCAGATTTAGTACAGAGATTTAGACAACCTTTTAGTGCAGGACATGACACACAGAATCCTCTTTTAGAGAACTTGAATAGGATGACCACCCAAGTGATCCATTCCTTATCCCCAGTGATTCCCTTAGCGGCTCCCGAGCGATTTGGTGGGGACCCACAAAAGGCGCAAGTATTCATGACCCAATGTTCCTTACATTACATGTGCCGCCCTTCAATTTTCCCTGACGCACAATCTAAGGTCACTTTCGCATTGTCTTATTTAAGTGGAGACGCAGCCGCTTGGTCCATGCCACTCATAACAAGAAATGACCCGATTTTGAGAAATTATGAGGAGTTTAAGAACGAGTTTCTACGAATATTCGACAAGAGGAGAATATCTCAGGTAGTCGACAATGAGCTGCTGGACTTACAGCAAGGGAATCGAGATCTGGTCTCTTACTTAGCGCAATTCAACAAGCTCGTGGTAGACACTAATTGGCCAGAAAGCAAACGAGCAGCAGTGTTCTATCGCGGCTTGAGAGACAAACTGAAAGATGCCTTGGCTGGAATCCCGAACAGACGAACCAAAATATCTGCATTGGTAGACCTGGTACTAGAGATAGACTTCCGTCAAGGGGAATGGAAAGGCGAAAGAAGAAGAGAATTTAGGTCGACGGTTTTGAGGTATGACCGTGGCCGGTTAGAGAGTAGTCGAAGTAACGAAGGATCATCGGGGGTGGAACCCATGCAGGTTGGAACGATTCGTGGGCCTCTGTCAAAAGAAGAAAAAGAGAAGAGGCGTAATAGTAATTTATGCATGTATTGTGGAGCTGGAGGGCATTTTGTCAGGAATTGTCCTAAGAAGCCCAAGACGAGCTACAAGCCGAAGGAAAACTAGTAGCACCACCTGTTGGAGGAGTTGAACAGGTGGGTGCGATTTCAGAAAAGACTCCTGAAGAACATCAAGTAGCCAACACCCTTCAGTCAGCAGCTCCTCACTTGAATCTATCGATGGAAGTGAGGTTCAGAGACATAACCTTAACGGGAGTGTCAGTAATGATAGATTCCGGTGCCACGGGAAATTTGTGACCAAAAGTTTGCTCATAAGGTGGGGTTACAGGCAATAATGAAAAGTGAAAGTGAACCAGTGAGAGCGGTAGATGGAACCAATTTGTCATTTGGTCCCATAGTCAGCCATACTGAGGTAATCCAACTTGTTTCGGATGAGGGCCATGAAGAAAGAATCCAGTTTAATTTCATCGACGCTCCTCAGTTCAAATTAATTCTTGGTTTACCCTGGCTCACCGAGCACAATCCTACCATAAATTGGAACAACAGAACTATCAGAATGGATTCCAAGTATTGCATGGAAAATTGTTTTGGAACCATAGAAGGAAGACCAGAAGAAGAAACCAGTCAAGCTCGCTCGTTGTGCCACCTGGGAGAATCAATATGTGTGATTAATGCGCAAAAGATTCCAGAAGAGTATGCAGATTTTTAGGATGTATTTAACGAGGTGGATGCCGAACAGTTACCCCCGCATCGGGCCTATGACTGCAAGATAGAAATAGAACCAGGCTCGAATCTACCCTGCAGTCGAGTGAATGCATTAACTTAGAAAGAGAATCACCACTTGAAAGAATACCTGGATAAATATCTTGCTAATGGTTTCATTCGACCGTCTCAATCCCCAGTTTCGTCGCCTTAATTTTTTGTACCGAAGAAGGAAGGAGATCTGCGGACCTGTGTCGATTATAGGGCGATCAACAGAATCACCAAAAAGAACAGGTATCCTCTGCCCCTTATATTGGAGTCACTGGACCAGGTGAAAGGAGCCCAAATATACACCAAGCTGGATCTGAGGGGAGCCTATCACCTGACGTGACGAGTGGAAGACGGCTTTCAGGACCCGCTTTGGATTGTTTGAATATCAGGTTATGCCATATGGACTCTGTAACGCCCCAGCGGCTTTTCAATACTTCATCAACGACGTGCTAAAGGAATATATAGATCAGTGTGCCATCGTATACATAGATGACATACTGATTTATTCCGAAAACCAGAAAAAACACCAAGATCAAGTTCGGGGTGTCTTACAAAAATTAAGAGACAACAGATTGTTTGTAAAACTAGAGAAATGCGCTTTCAACGTTACTCAAGTTGAGTTCTTGGGTTTCGTCATTTCCCCCACGGGTATACTCATGGACCAGCGGAAGATTGAAGCAGTAACAAATTGGAAATCCCCAGTGAGTGTTAAGGAAGTCCAAAGTTTTATCGGTTTCGCGAACTTTTACCAAAGGTTCATCAGTGAATTCTCTCACAAAATCTTGCCACTCACCAAATTACTTAAGAAAGGTATTCAATTTGAATGGACCAAGGAAGCTGAGGAGGCGTTCAATTCCTTGAAACAAGATTTCACCTCAGCCCCAATCCTCCAACATGCAGATCCGAATGAACCCTTTTATGTAGAAACCGACGCCTCTGACCAAGCTGTAGGAGGAGTTCTATCTCAACGAAGCAAGGTTACAGGACAACTGCACCCGGTTGCTTACAGATCGAGGAAACTATCTCCAGCCTAGTGTAACTACACTATCACCGAAAAAGAACTGTTGGCGATAAAGGATGCCTTTAAGGAGTGGAGGCATCATCTTATGGGAGCCCAGCATCAAGTGGCGGTATTCACTGATCACCGTAATCTGAAATTTTTAAAGACTGCTTGAATCCTGACTCCACGACAGTTGCGATGGTCGCTATATTTCGCCGATTATGATTTTGTAATTACCTTTCGACCAGGAACACAAAACGGAAAGGCGGATGCCTTGTCCAGAATTGATACTGAAAACCAAAAGACACCCCTGGAAAACCAGTCCATCATACCAGCAGAAAAAATAATTGGGGTCACGAGTTCAATCAGTCTGGAGACTAGTATCTCGGAAGCGATGAGTCCAGAATCTATGCAGGACTGGGTTAAAGAGCAAGAAGGGAGAAAAATAGTTCGTCAACTCCCTTATTTTCAAGAAAACCTGTTTATCCCCACTAAGGAATTACAACAACAAGTCATGCAAGAATGTCACGATGCAAAACAAGCAGGACATAAGGGAGAAGCAAAGACCAAGGAGCTGATCAAGCGACATTACTGGTGGCCAGAAATGAATAAGGATATCTGTACCTGCTTAAACTGCTTGCCAGCCCAGGGAGAAACGCTGCCACATCTGACCGAGAGCCCCAGCTAAAACGCTGTCATTGCTGACCTCGACGCTGCTCCAAACCGCTGCCTGTCTCCTCCCCCCGCCGCAGCCTTCCACCATCAGCGCTGCCGCCGAGTGGGGGAGTGAGAAAACTACAACTCCCAGCGGCCTCCGCGACCGGAAGTCGCGTTGAGGCGGAGCGCGCCAGGAGGGGAATAAAAGCGGACTTCAACTCCCGCGTCGCGGGAGCGCGCGGGGCCGCGCCGGGCTAAGCCCGGGCAAAGGGCGGGCCCTCTGTGGCCCTCAGGGGCGCGAAGTGGCCGGGTCGGGCCACCCACCTAAGCACTTTTGTCAGAACCCTTAAGCCACATCCACTATAATCCTTTCTCGGAGGTCGGGGCATCATTCACTGACTAAGGATGACTAAAACGCCAAAAACACCGATGGCTACAAGATCTACTAGCAGACTAAAAACAGTGAGTACACCTTTGCCCACTATAACCGCTATAGATAAAATGCTCCAAAAAACCATAAATGTTGTAGCGGATGCTATTCAGAACACTGAGAGGCGTCTCTCTTTGACACCAAATTTATGCTTCCCAGATTTGTCTACGCACACTACTAATGGTGACCAAAACATGGATGACTCTGCCTCATCGCAGGAGTCTCTACTGTTGCAATCATTCTCGGAATTACCAAGATCACATGTCAAAGAAATAACGTCTAAATCTCTGCCCACTGAGTTAATGGAGAATAGCTTGGACAATAGTCTTATGATTTTAACTAACACTGCAAATAATGACCAACAGGAAAAGGACACATCTTTAGTTTTGGATGCTCATCCTGAGGAGAGCGCTCTATCGGTCTCTGCCCTAATAGAATCACAATCACTCAAACAACCTAATCTTCTCAAGGGCAAACGGAAAAAGCTTAAAATTAAACCTCCTATGAGGAAAACCCATCTCCTCTCAGGCAAACACAAACGTACAATTAAAGACATGTGGCAGAAAACAAGCTTGGAGAAATCCACTGAATCAACACACGGGAGGTCCTCATTAACTGCCCTACAGGACCATGATGCGCATGGAAACACTAAGACCAACACGGGTAGTTCTCTGGTCAACGAGGAAACAGGACACATAAATAAGAAGTGTAGTTCCAACATACCATCCTTGAGAGTGATCGAAACTCTAATTAAATCCCTCCTACAACCTATTAGTCACCAGATTGCTAATATTGAGAAGGCTTTGAGTAAATTCGAGAGGGCTCAAAATGACATATCATCCAGTATTCTTAGTTCACTTAAAACAGCTAATCCACCAACTACCTTTGTTCCAGCCTCTACAACTCTAAATGTAACAAACTCAAAAACTGTAAACAAACTATGTGATTCTTCAAAGAACACAGGAAAACCACAAAATTCACAGCATCAGAGTCTCCCTACAACTGACCTGATGACAAGCACTCAAACAGTTCATCCTACTGTTGTGCCCACAACGATACCCTTAGTCAATACGCTAAACACCCAAGTAGGTGAGGACGATGATGATAGTGAGTGGGCAACAGAGGGTCACCCACCTAATATAAACATAGGAATAAATGAGAACATAAGATATGTGGCTCCTCCAAATGTTAATACCCACACAAAAGTAACTGGAGCACAGACACCCAGACCCATTACAACACGATCAGCATCATACATAAACTTACCTCCACAGTCTAATCCCTACACAATAGTTATGATTGGGGTACCGAAAGTAGATGAAAATAGAGAGGAATCACGGGAGGAACTGAAGAACAAAGTAATGCAATGGCTAACTACACACAGGCCTCTTCCTCCCTATATAACAGGAACCATCCAACACGTTAAAAGAGTAGAGTGGGTGGGTACCCGTTTCAAATCCACAGAGGGGGACTGGATTGTGGTCACCTTCAAATACATAGGTGCGGCGAAATTTATTGCAGACTGGAGGAGCCCCGTGACAAATAGCCTGATCCGTACTAGGGGTCTAAGCTATTTCTATCCAGTTCGCTCAGATACCCAAAGGAATAAATTTAAATTTAATTACACTCAAGAAGGTCCTTTTATGTCCCAGCTAAACTGTCAACCCTGGTCGGACCCTGTCTTACCTTATCAAGGCATACCAGAGGGTCTAGAGCTGTACCCCTACGCTCACCCCTGGGTAAACAAAACGTACAATTACCAACCAACAGTAACTGCCGATAGACAAGGGCATAGTTTGCATCGAGCATATAATCACCCTAACATACAGTATGACTATGGATTCCCAACGGCCAATAGATATGATGCACTCTACAACCACGACCAACTGGACGAGGTTGATTGACTGTCATCTGTCCCGCCCCGTGTTTCATGCCCTGATAGGCTAGATAACTTTGTAGAATGTAAGGCCAATTTATTAACAACCTCGATCACCCCTGAGGTCAGCTTAGCTAATACTCCTAATCTGACGAGACCTAGTTATTTAGCTAACCCCCCCAGTAGTTCATAATCCTGCCCCTCCGCCATCTGAAATATGTAGTCTCTCTATCTCTACAGCCTCTCAATACTCATCTACCCTCACATATCATAAGATGAACTCAGTAACAGATGTTAACTCACAATCACATCATTTTACTATCACAATCCCTGCAATAACTCCAGATCATAGGGACACCTACTTTTGTTTTAGCAGCAGTCCTGTTCTGGGGCCAGAGGCACAGCGGCTTATATTTTAAGTTTGGACCAGCGCTCCGCGCACAAAGCCCACATCTCGCCGCACCCGCTTCGCGGGTGCCGCTTCGACGGGAGGAGTGAACAGCAACCCAGCGGGACATCTCTTGTGGCGGTATGGCGGTAGTGGGCGCGAGGCGTCAGCGGGGCTGCGAGTGTGCGGGGACTTCATTTCCCAGAAGTCCCTGCAAGACCAAGGAAGAGCTTCCGGTCCGCTCTCCCTGCTGGCCCGCCCCGCCCCCCCCACGAGGCTTTTTAGAGGCGACCCAGTCCTCTGACTGGTGGGACACCTACTTTTGTTTTAGCAGCAGTCCTGTTCTGGGGCCAGAGGCACAGCGGCTTATATTTTAAGTTTGGACCAGCGCTCCGCGCACAAAGCCCACATCTCGCCGCACCCGCTTCGCGGGTGCCGCTTCGACGGGAGGAGTGAACAGCAACCCAGCGGGACATCTCTTGTGGCGGTAAGGCGGTAGTGGGCGCGAGGCGTCAGCGGGGCTGCGAGTGTGCGGGGACTTCATTTCCCAGAAGTCCCTGCAAGACCAAGGAAGAGCTTCCGGTCCGCTCTCCCTGCTGGCCCGCCCCCCACGCCCCCTTTATCATAGTCTCCGACTCCCGCAGCGCGGGACGCAGCCCGGGCGAAGACAGGGCAAAGACTGGGCCGTTTGAGGCCGTTCGAGGACGGCCGAGGACTGGACTGGCCTACCCTCTTTCGCCCATTCGGCCATATCGTTAAATTGTGGTTGGTGTTGCTATTAATATTTATAATCCAGAGGAGGCCTTATTTAGGTTTTCATTGTGTATAAATATGTCCGTTAGGATAACCCGTAGCAAGACTAGTAAGGGAAACACTTCAATCAGTGGTCCAATGGATGATTTTATCACTCGTACCAACTTGGCCATCGATGAGGAAATTTCTAAATTGCAGACTCGTGTTTCTCTCGAGTTGGCAGCCACTAGAAGATTATCGGAGGTAATTACTGTTTCAAAAAAATCTTCACTGGGGCATATAGCTACTGCTGTTACCCCGGAGCGACCTGCCACCCTTAAGTCATTAGTCCTGCAGGCAGAGGTTCACCAGGCTCCAACTCTACAACTTGCCTCACAGGTCTTAGAGCCAATTGTTGATGCTGGTGATATGAATCCACCTGTATTGTCTCCTGTGAAGAATGTTAGTTTTAATTTTTCTATCCCAGCAACTCCAAAATCTTTCGCTGACACGCAGGTCACTAGCTCTAATTTCCCCGACCCTGTAATTTTTAACTCATCCAGAAGTAATTTAAATTCGGGCAATTTCCCAAAAAGGAAAAAGATCTCTCGGTATACCTATTATGGGAAAAAGGCAAGAGTTGTGGTGGCACAGAAACTAAAACCGCCCCCTGTACCAATCCCCAATATAACTGAAGGGATTACTCTTAAGGAACAGATACATTTAGAAGGTGCCAAAGGGGGGCTAGTACCGACTCAAACCACTAGCACACTACAAGAGGGGGGCCCTACTGTTGAGGGCCAGGAAGGGAAGGAAGGGAAGGACGGGGAATTTATAGGCATAGTTTGGGAAACACTCAAGAAACTACTTTCCCCTCTTGCTCATAGACTCTCATCTATTGAAAACAGTCTGTTGGAGATGGAGAAAAGCATTATAGCTTTGGCCACTCTCGGCTTGAGAAGTCTAGAAAACCAGGGCATTGGGGTTGAGGATTCGATTTCTCAGGTATCTTCTTTTCCTCCACCTGTACTACCACCGGAACGTCCGGTTCCGAAACCACGAACTGTGGGTGTGAACCAAACTGCTGCTTCTGTTAAACCTGTTGTCCCCTCCCGTTCTTGTTCTGTACCCATCGTAAATTCTACTGTAGTCCCTCCTGCTAAACCATGCCCCACAGAATCTCGCCAACAGTATTCCCAGGGTACTTCTGTAAAGAATAATTTTAGAGGGGGTTACATTGATCTTCCCCCAGAGGCAAATGATTACGTGGTTGTTTTAACGGGTGTTTCCCAGCTTGAAAATGCCCATTACGAGAATCACTGGTCCCTGAAGAACAAGACAATGCACTGGCTCAATGCGAACCGTGCAATTCCTAATGGTAGGAAGAGTAGAGTGCTGATGGTACGACGTGTTCCTTGGGTGGGCCCTACAAAGAAATCTGTGGTCGGAGAATGTGTAGTGGTGACCTTTGAGGACCCACATACAGCACGTTATATTTGTTCTTGCCCCAATGGTGAAGGTTCCCGTGTTATTCCTAGACCTTTGTCTTTTTTTTATCCTCCACCCTCTAAAAAACCACGGGACGATGGTTGGTCCCTGGTACAGCGCCATCCTTGGAGGACTTATCCCTCCAATTACCAAGATCCCTTTATGTGCTGGAATGGTCTACCCACCCAGAATAGGTTCGGTAGCCTTGAGGAGGTAGATTGACTTATAAGGCAACCAACGTCCAATGTAGTATCAACGGCCTCCGCAACTCAGATTGCGGGGCCTCTTGTAAGTCCCCCCGTAATGTCTGATTACAATCACGGACATATGGAAAGCCATCCAACTTTGACCTTAGCACATATTGATAATGTTGAGGGTTGCGCTGGTGCTAGGACTAGTATTTTATCCGGGGTACCGACTATTGACGAAGAAATAAGGATAGATGACCCACAGCAAGATAGTGTAGCCCCCCCCCTTGGCACCAATGCTTCTCACCGCCGAATCTGATTCCCCTGGTAGTGAGTCAATCCCACAGCTGTTTTTCCTGTCATGGAATATCGCTGGAGTGGGCAAAAATCTGAAAGACCCAGAATGGGCAGATTATGTCGACTCCAGTGACTTTTGCCTATTACAAGAAACTTGGGCATTGGATATCCCGCACAGGATGGGATATAAAACTTTTGGCATCAAGGCCACCCAGTCTGATAGGGGAAGGCCATGTGGGGGATTGATCATATGGCTTAAAATTACTCTAGCCATAAGAGTTGATCTCATAGATACAGGAACCCCTGACATTCTGGCTTTAAAAATTATATCAACTGAAAGGGGTGAATACTACATTATTAATGTCTATAACAGACCTACAGGGCATTCCAAAGTCTCGACCACCTTGGAAATCCTGGATACCTTTTTGAAAAGGGTGGTGGGTGAAGTCCCTGTGATATTGGGGGGCGATTTGAAATGTAATTTCGAACCGATCCTTGGGATTTCCGATGTCCTCCAAGAAGAGGACCAAGCATATAATATCCCTCAGCTTGAGACCTCGAAATATGTCCTGTGTACCACTCTGGCGGTTCAATTGCTGAGGCTAACAGTTGATCATGGCCTTAGAGCGTGCAATGGTCGTTTTCCCTCTGATCTTACAAAACAACCCACCTTTGGGAAATCAAAAAGTAGACTAGATTTTATCTTTGTTTCTTTAATTATCTGGCATTTTATGATCGATTTTAAAGTATCATTAAGGGTCGAGAGTGATCATTTTCCTCTGGAACTTTTTATTGATCCACACATAATCAGAGACACCCACGGCCCCGCCTTATGTGAGGTAGTTGCTGATGACCAACGTGAGCAGGCACATACAATTAATAATAATAGACGTGCTTTAAAATGGCCGCATCTTTTAAGTGAGGGTAAGACCCTGGCTGCAGTTTATTCATTGTTTGATAGGTCTTTTACACCCTTAGTAGGACAACCCTTGTCTACTGATAATTGTGACCACTTTGTTGAGCTACACAAGTTTTTTTTTGATGAACTAAGAGTCCATATGTCCAAATTGCCGAGGAAGAAACAGCAAAATGTACGCGTGGGATGCCACGGAAAACTTTGGTACGATCATGCTTGTAAAATGGCTAAGAGGAAGCTCCTATATGCGATTAGAAGTAAAACCCAAGATGATGTTAGACTCGCCAGGGAGGAGTATAAGCAAGTCCAAAGGGTATCGCAGAAAACATGGGAAGAGTCAATTTGGGCTGACATGTTGTTTGCTGCAAAACATAATGATAATGTTGGCTTTTGGAGGTTGGTTGCAAATGGGGGGCATGCTGGTAGACCTGTGAGGGACTCGTTCATTGATGAAATGACATGGGTGACGCATTTTTCCAATTTGTACAAACCATATGATAATGGTAAGGAGGAGGAGCTCCCATGTTCACTTCCACTACCTGTAGGTCTCGATTTTACTTTGGAAGAAACATATAGGGCAATTAATGAATTAAAAAATAACAAAGCTCCCGGCCCAGACAAAATATCGGGTGACCTCTATAAACATGCACCTGAAGTATGGGCTCCCTATATTAATCGTTTGTTTAATGCTCTGTCCGTAAGCTGTAATTTTCCTGATAGTTGGCGTGCAGCAGAAGTTGTCCCGATCTTTAAAAAGGGAAAAAGATCAGTTCCCTCTAATTATAGACCTATTAGTTTAATGGACATCCTGCAAAAACTTTATGCCAAGCATCTACTATTTAGGATAAATGACTGGTTGGAGGAGTCGGCTATACTTTCCAAATTTCAGGCAGGCTTTAGGTCTAAGACCAGTACGATAGACCAGGTCTTCAGATTTTGTTGTCTGTTTTGGAAGTATGTTCACATTCGGAAAGGTCATTTGTATGTAGCCTTTATTGATCTGAGGGCGGCATTCGACCTTGTTCCTCGCAATCTGCTTTGGAGATCGTTAAACACAGCCGGTCTGCCAGAAAGTCTCTTGGTCCACATTATCGAATTGCACGCTAGAAATCACGCAAACATCAGATGGGGTCCGAAAGGTGAACTGACGCGAGATATCCCGATTAAGCGCGGTGTCCGACAGGGATGCGTCCTGGCCCCCACCCTGTTTTCTATCTTTGTCAATGATGTGCCTGATTATCTTAATGCTTGCAATAATGATTCACCACAGCTGAATGGAGAGAGAGTGCCTGCGTTGCTCTTCGCGGATGATACCATCTTAATATCCCAAACCAAGAAGGGCCTCCAGGCACTCTTAAACTCCTTCAGCAGCTACTGTGTGACCAAAGGGCTAGAAATAAATGTTGACAAAACAAAATGTATGGCTCTAAATCCTATTAGACCGGACAGAGGGAACCTGACCCTGAATGGGGAAACTCTAGGTACTGTGGAGAATTTTACTTATCTGGGGGTAGTACTCGATTCTAAGTTAACATGGAAGGCTCAAATCGAGAAAAGTAAGGTGTCATATGCCCATAATGCAAAACCTATAATCTGTAGATTGAATGCTAGTACAAGTAAAAGTATAACTCCTGTACTTGAACTTTTTAAATTTAAAATTCAATCTGCCGCTTTATATGGGGCTGAGATATGGGGACCTTGGGCCAGGGAGAGTTTCCAAGGCCTTGATAACAAATTTATGAGAACAATTGTAAAGGTCCCAACCAGCACACCACTAATACCTCTCCAGCTCGATTTGAATTTCAAACGAACCGACCACCTAACTATTATAAGACCATTAATGTTCTGGATAAGGATTTGGTCCACTCCAGAACTGATAGATTACAGGAATGGTCTTCAAGAAGTATTGAATTTAGATTCTTTCAATTCCCTTCGGTGGTTCGGTCATGTTAAAAAATGGTTCGATTATCTGGGTTTGCGTTCGTTCTGGGAAAACCCAGAGAATTTACCAGCCTCTGCTAAAACCACGGTAAAAAGAGCATATTGGTGCTTTATGAACAACAGGCATGTTCATGACAGTAAAATCGGCACCCTAACCAAACATTTTTTATCCTTCAAAAGTGAACCGTGTTTTGAATCCTTCCTGGACGAAATAGAGCCTCCTCTTGCCAAGACTCTCTTCCTGAAGTTCAGGTATGGGAACCTCATGCTGAATTCCAACATCGAGCGTTGGACAAATAAAAAATTGGATTGTCCTAATAGTACAAGTGACAGATGTCCTATGTGCTCAGATTTATGTAAGGAGAATGAGGTCCATATGTTGTTTATATGTAAAGCATACCTGAAAGCTCGAAAAAGATGGCTCAAACCTATGTGTGTTCTCTTAGGAACTAGATCTTGTTTTACAGCATACAGGATCTTAAAAACAAATACTGCACAGTTCATTGTATTCAGTATCAGTAGGTTTCTTCACTCGGTTTTTATTGCCCGAAAGAAATTGGGACAGGTGCTTTGAAGATGGATTGATTTCAAATAGTGAACCTTGCTGCTAAAAACTGCACTTTCCTGTTAAATGAATGATGCTTATGATTTAATTGGTGAAAATTAATTTTGCACCTTATTATTGAAATTATTGTCTTAAATGATTTGATGCACGTATTTTGTTATGATATATGAGTTAATGAATGTATATATGTGTGTCTTTTATGGCCGCCGGCCGAAATAAAGAATAATAATAATAATAATGATGCCAACCTAATTAACATACTGTCATGGAACATTGCAGGGCTGGCCTCTAAAATTAATGACCCGATGTGGGTATCCTTTGTCAAGAAGTTTACCATCCTATGTTTTCAGGAAACCTGGCTAGTAGAGAGTAATATCTTTATTGAGGTATTTCATAGTTTCTTTGTCCATGCATCACCATCGCCTAGTGGCAGGGCAAAGGGGGGTTTAGCAATATTTATTAGTCTGTCTCTTATATTGGAGATTAAATGTGTGCAGCTGGATAGTAAGAACAT
This sequence comes from Lissotriton helveticus, assembly GCF_964261635.1. Classification (NCBI taxonomy): domain Eukaryota; kingdom Metazoa; phylum Chordata; class Amphibia; order Caudata; family Salamandridae; genus Lissotriton; species Lissotriton helveticus. The sequence continues at coordinate 14,209,180 of NC_136066.1, read as the reverse complement.
CCAGATTATGGTCCTCAGAAAAGGGAAGAAAGGAATAACCCTGGTCAACTTCTACAATTCTGTTTCTGTTCCGAGTGAATGTAACATCGACTCTCTTCTAAACCACCTAAATGATAATCGAAAAAAATTGACTCAGGACAAAATACTCCTTGGTGACTTTAACACGCACATTTGTGGAAACCCTCTTAAAGCATCTCTGGCCTCCTTGGGCTGTGGACTTGAAATAGGTCCCCACTTTACTCATTGCCATCGTGGAACAAAACTGAATACCTTAATGGACACCATGAATCTGACTATGGCATTATCCTTGAAAGACGACTCTTTTACCTTTAAAAATCCCACCTATAAAGGATCTGAGTCAGGTTCTTTCATAGATCACATCCTTCTGTTATGTTATGTTATGTTAAAGTGCATTTTTATAGCGCACGGCTACTCTAAAAGAGTGTCCCGGCGCTTTCCACAGGCAACTTACAGTATCAATCAACATAACAGATAAAACAAAACCCGAAACGAGAAAAAGCCACCTAAACAGAATGGTTAAAAAGCCAAGTCTTCAAATTCTTCCTGAATTGAAGCAGGTTGGGAGTGCTGCGGAGTGCCAACGGAAGCGCATTCCACAGCTGGGGAGCCTTAAGGCTGAAAGAGCGCCCCCCAATCCGGGCTTTCCGCACGCGTGGGACCACCGCAGTGAACAGGGATTCAGAGCGCAGCGAGCGAGCTGGGCGATAGAAGGCCAATCTTTTCTTCAGGTATCCTGCGCCAGAGCCAAACAAAGCCTTGTGCACCAGCGTCAGAGATTTAAAAACAATCCGCTTCCGGATTGGAAGCCAATGAAGCGTCTGCAACAACTCCGAGGCCCACGCTCGTCTATGCAGACCAAAGATTGCCCGGGCTGCCGAGTTCTGCGCCACCTGCAGGCGCTGAACCAAATAGTCCGGGAGGCCTAGGAAAAGGGCGTTAGCGTAATCTAGCCTGGATCCGATAAGCGCCTGCACCGTGATCCGTCTGTGCTCCGCAGACAATAAGGGTAGAAACTTGCGGAGCATTCTGAGGATGCCGAAACAGGTGCCGGACAGGCTAAGGATGTGCGCTTTCAGAGAAAGTTTATTATCGAGCTTAACACCCAAGTTCTTGGCGACCACGGACGATTGAGCCGGAGGGCACATGGCGGCCGGCCACCACTGTCGCCACTCGGGATCAAAGGCACAGCCGAAGAAAAGAACCTCCGACTTGCTGGAGTTGGCCTTCAGACAGTTTTGCTGAAACCAGCTGAAGACCCTATCCAGGCAGTCCCGGATTCTCTCCCCGTCAAATGTCTGATCTTTTTGACACGTGAAGAGGAGTTGTGTGTCATCGGCGTAAGACACGATCTGGGCTCCATAAGCCTCAACCGCAGCCGCCAGAGGGGACATAAAGATGTTAAATAATGTCGGGCTCAACACCGAGCCCTGTGGAACCCCAACACCCAATGGCGGCATCTCGGCGGAGCTCTGGGAAACCCAGACCGTCTGGCGGCGACCCTCCAGGAAGGATGTAAACCATCTGAGCACCGTCCCCCTTAGGCCGATGTCATAAAGCCTGGCAAGCAGCGCCTTATGGGGAACGGTGTCGAAATCCGCCGACAGGTCCAACATGACTAGCATGGCCTTGCCACCCCCATCCAAGGTCTCCCTGATGATCTCAGAGACCTCCACCAACGCTGTTTCCGTACTGAAATTCGGACGGAAACCGGATTGGGATGGATGGAGCAGATTGTTAACCTCAAGGAAGTTCGACAAGACGCCATGCACATGTTTCTCGGTGATCTTGGCCAGAGCCGGGAGAAGTGAAATTGGCCTATAATTGGCCAAAGCCTCGGCATCAAGACCAGGCTTTTTCAGGAGGGGGATCACCATCGCCCTTTTCCAGGCGCGTGGGACACTCCCCGCCCTCAAGGAGGCATTGAGGATCGGGTTGACCAGGGGATTCACCACTGCCGCCATCCCGGCCAAAAATTTGGCGGGGCAAGGGTCAAGTGGGGAGCCAGATTTAAGACTGGCTAACAAAGTCCGGGACATGTCACTGGAGACAGGTGGAAAGTCCTCCAGGATAGCCACATGCATGGCCGTGTTCCAGGTCCCACCCCAAGATCGCAGCAACCCTCCTCCGTACTTTCCGAGAAAGAAGCCTGAATAGCCTTAATCTTGTCGGTAAAAAAGGTGGCAAGATCACGCGCCCACACATCAGGTGATGCAGGCGGAGGTGAGGGAGAAGTTGGAGACGTGAACTCCTTCACAATCGTGAAGATCTCCTTGCAGGAGTTTGCCGACGCCTCAATCCTCCTGGCAAGATATTCCCGCTTGGCACCAAGAACATCACGGTGATAGGCCTTCACCGCCGCCCTATAGACTAGTTTGGCCTCCCCATCATATTGATGGCGCCAGGCCCGTTCAGCGACCTTACATTGGCTGCGCGCCACATGTAACGCCTCTGTAAACCAAGGCGCAGATTGCCGTTTCGCCGAGGACCGGGGGGTTGTCTTAGGAGCAAGGTCATCCAACCTCTCAGTCAGCCAACGCTGCAGGGCCTCCGTGTCTCTTTCCGGATCCCCCGAAAGAGAGCAAGGATGTTCCGTGAGCGCCTGCTCTAGCATAGCAGGCGTCACTCTGTGTAACGCTCTTGAGGCCGATCTAGGTACCATGGAGGCACAGGAGTCGAACCGCCCATTCTCTAATACAGAGAACCCGATCAGCCTATGATCTGACCAGAGCACAGGCCACGTATCAATGTCAACAATAGGGACAGAGGAGAACACTTGATCAAGGGTATGCCCTTTCTCATGTGTCGGCCCCGACACAAACGGTGTCAGGCCAAGCGGAGATGTAATATCCAGCAATCTTACCCCATCCGGATCGTCCGTGACATCAAGATGAAAATTGAAGTTGCCTGCTAGCAAACAGTGCTGTGCAGACAACGCCAACTCCGAGATAGCTGTCTGAAGGTCCTCACAAAAGGAGCCCACCGGGCCAGGAGGCCTGTAAACCAGCAGACCCTTAAGCGCTTGGCCTGGAGACAGCCTCAGCATAAAAGCCAGGGATTCAGAGCCCCCAATGGGGTTCACGGGGAGAACAGAACAAGAAATGCTCTTCCTTACCACCACCGCGACTCCGCCACCCCTGCCCTTAGCTCTGTCTTGGCGAAAGATATTATAAGTTGGGGGGATTGCAGAAAAAATGTCCGGATTGGACGCCTCTCCCAACCAGGTTTCGGTCAAGAGTAGACAGAGAGGATTATCCCTGACCAATAAGTCATAGATGTGCTGCGCATGTCTTCCTACCGACCTTGTATTGAGCAGCAGACAGAGATGCTTCGCAGGCACCTCGGTGGCCCTAGGAGCGCCACATAGCGTCCCCGTAGGCGACCAGCCGCAGGCCGGACAGCGTCGTTTACCCTTGTATCGTCCAGGGAAAACTGAGCGGCACTGACAAGAGATAGAGCGCAAGGCGCGGAGCGACGCCGAGGTATAATGAATCATTTCGCCCACGCCTGGCCAAGAGTCCTACGCCGCCCTGCCGCCTCCGGGACGCTGACGGGCGCAGACGGGCAGGACTCCGGCACGACTCAGGCTAAGCGAAAGGCGTCCACCTTCTCACAGCTGGTGTGGTCCAACAGGTTCTAAACTTTGACGTCCTTGAAAGTATTCACAGTGACCACAACCCTTTATACCTTGAGTTACAACGCGGCCCTTTTGTACTCCGAAAAAACATCAAGGACCCAGGGGTACTTAAGCCGGTCAACAATAACCGACGCCTGAAGTGGAATCTGATAAACAGTGACAAAATGTATGAGTCTGTTGTTATGCACTGTGAAACCGAACTCAAGCTTTGTGCCTCAAATTCCGCCCCTCCGGAATCTATCTTATCTGCCTTTGCAGTAGTGGCGAAAAGGATTGATCAACTGCTGACCGTACCTGTTAGGGGAACAACTGTCCAACACCCTCGATGGTTTGATCATGCCTGTTCCTTAGCTAATCGAAAACTAAAAGCTGCCCTCAAGAACAAGCCAAGAGACTCTGCACTCATCAAGACTCTCCGTGCGGAATATAAAAACGCCCTTGCATCTTGTAAAAAGTCCATAAAATCTAAAACTTGGGAGTCTCTGCTTGATCCTTCAACCTTGGGCAACAGCTCGAAATTCTGGAGTATAATCAATAAACCACTCTTTGATGACCCGAATGTAGAGTGCCTTGGAACAGTCATACCCGAGAATGACTGGATCTCCCATTTCAGCTCCATTTTTAAGAGTGACGTTCCACAGACTCTGCAACCACTTCATCTTCCCGAAAGTACTCCTTTACAATTTACCACCCAAGAAGTTGAATTAGGGATTTATGGTCTTTCTAGTAACAAAGCTCCGGGCCCAGACGGTCTCCCACCGGACTTATTCAAATATAACATCTTTTTCTGGGCCCCAATTCTCACAGCTGTCATTAATGCCGGGGCCGCAGTGGGTTCTCCTAAGTCCTGGGGAGCATCCACCATCATCCCTGTATATAAAAAGGGTGACAGAACAAAAGCGGCCTGTTACAGACCAATCTCTCTGATAAATTCAGTTGCAAAGGTAGTGGGGGGGATCCTTCTAAACCGGTTGAATGCGTGGGCCAAACATAACAATATAATGACCCCCGTCCAGTATGGATTCAGACCAGGACATGCTACAACCACTCAATGTCTGAATTTATATTTAATCAGTGGCAAATACACTCAAGCCAGAGAAGGAACATTATACATGGCCTTCATGGACCTTTCCTCGGCCTTTGATTGTGTCGACAGGAGTAAACTCTGGGAAGTATTGCAGGACATGGGTGTTGAAAATAATTTGATCAATTTTCTGGCTGACCTCCACAACGACACTCGTGCCAATGTCCGTTACACAAAAGACCTGAAAGTAACGAGAGATTTTAAAATCAACCGGGGGGTTAGGCAGGGCTGTATTTTAGCACCTTTTCTTTTTAACTTATATATAAATGGACTCGAAGAACACCTTTTAAAAACTGACACGGATTATCCTCGTATTGGGAAAAAGGGCGTGCCGGTTCTGCTCTACGCGGACGATGCCGTTCTTATATCTAGAACTGCACTCAGACTGCAAAAGCTACTGGATTCCTTCCTTCAATTTATGACCTCACGTGACCTGAACATCAACAACTCTAAATCTTTTACTATGACGGTAGGCTTAGCTCCAAAAAAACGATACCCCTTCTCAGTTAACGGGGAGAACATTCCATCAACAAAAACCTTTTCCTACCTAGGAGTACTGTTTGATCACAAACTCTCTTGGGGCCCTGCCATAATTAAAAAGAAAAGTGAAATCCTAAGGACCAACACTGGAATAATGGATTTTGCACGCAAAATGGGTAATACTCCAGTGTCCGCCGTATTGAAGCTTTATCAAGCAAAAAGCGTTGCGGTTGCCTGTTACGGAAGTGAACTATGGGGCTTCTTACCAGCTGACGCCCTTGTAACTCTTGAAAATAACTTCCTGAAACAGGTCCTGAGTCTACCAAAAAGCACCGCTAACTTCTCCGTTCATGAGGAATTAGGAATATCGCACCTAGGAGATAAAATTGCTGTAAGTCCTCTGCTCTGTTGGTTGAACTGTTGGCTCAATGTCTCAATACCACTGACCCATAACATTCTCGCCGAAGCCCTTACTTGGGAAGGGCAATTCAAGATACCCTGGCTGAAATACATCAGAAATCTTTGTAAAGATCTGGGCAGGTTGGACCTTTACATAACTCCTCAGCATATTACTAAGAAAGATGTTAACTCTGTAAAGGATATCTTTCTATTAAACCGACATCTTGATAGGGAAGTAACTGAGTTGAAGAAGGCCAGCGTAAGGAGCCATATTCTAACCAAGACTTGTGTGCGCTCTGAACCATATCTATCGTAGAACATATCTAGACATGAGCGTTTCCTGCTGAGCAGATTCCGTTTTGGTATTTATCATCTGTTGTTAGCTGTACCGAGTGGAGCCCATAAAGGTCAAGTGTTGCCACCTTGCGGCTGCGACAATAAGTCTCCGCAAGACCTGGCTCACTTTTTATTCCTGTGCACTTTTTATTCGAGACCACGAAGTATGTTTTTAAAACCTTTGCTTAAAAAGTTGAACTTTGTGCAAATTAAGCCAGCTCTTTTATATCTCCAAATGTTGCACGGCGAGAGCACTTTTTTTACTTGTAAGTTTTTAAAAACAGCCCTGAAGTTCAGACTAAGTATGGAAGGTTGAGCCCAAGATGAATTGTATTATATAAGCAACTATGTCCTAAATAAGTATACTTATATCGGACCACAGCATCTTTTAATTTTTTTTTGTGATTGCCCTTTTCTATATGTCTGTTGCATTTTTATTACTGAATTGTTTGTAAACTTATTTTATGTGCTTTTATGACTGCACTTGTTGACAGTCGAATAAAGATAATTTTGATTTGATTTGAATAAGGATATCGAGGACTATGTCAAGACTTGCGAGATCTGTGCTCAGGGAAAATATGAACGGCTAGCCCCAAAAGGGTTGCTCCAACCTTTACCCACACCACCCTATCCTTGGCACACCACCACACTAGACCTCATTACAGATTTACCACTTAGTAAAGGGTATGACACCATATTAGTGGTTGTGGATTCTTTTTCAAAGATGGCACATTTCACCGCTTTACGAGGGGTTCCGTCGGCAAAGCAGCTAGCCACGCATTTTAGTACAGAAATAGTACAAATACATGGCATTCCCAAGATCATAATCTCAGACAGGGGACCACAGTTCATTTCCCATTTTTGGAAATCCTTTATGGAGAGCTTAGGGACAGAAACTAGATTTTCCACCAGTTACCACCCTGAGACAGATGGTTAAACTGAACGAGTGAACCAGGAATTGGAACAATATTTAAGATTGTTCCTTTTGAAACAAAATGAGGACTGGGTAGACTATTTGTGGGCCGCAGAGTTTGCCCACAACAATGCCAAGAACGTGTCCACAGGTTTCTCCCCCTTCTATATGAATTATGGACGACACCCAAATTCAACCCTCAGACAAATAGATGTTTCAGTTCCAGCGGTTAGGGATATAGTATCTCACCTAGAGCAGGTACACCAAGAAGCATTGGAAAGTCTAAAGATGGCCAAAGAAAAATATAAGAGTTATGCAGACCAGAAAAGGCGAGAAGGTCCTCCATTAGAAAAAGGAGACAGAGTCTGGTTGAGCACAAGAAATCTAAAATTGAAAGGAAACAGGAAATTCCAGCCTTGGTTTATTGGTCCTTACCCAGTCGAGAAAAAGATAAATCCGGTGTCTTACCGATTAACCTTACCATCCAAGCTTAAGATTCATCCAGTTTTCCATGTCTCATTGCTAAAAAAGGCCCCCAGTAATTTGCGGAAGACATTACCACCAAAACCCCTTTATCTGGAAACTGGAACAGAATACGAGGTGAAGGAAATACTGGATTCAAAATGTTTAAGAGGAAAAATGTTTTATCTAGTAGACTGGAAAGGGTATGGACCAGATGAGCGATCTTGGGAGCGAGAGGAGGACGTACATGCTCCAAAATTTTTTTTTTTTTTTTTTTTAAATATTTTTATTGATATTTCCAAGGTAATTTTTCCACATATTCCTGTATATGTTACAGCACACAACAGTTTCCCAAGTGGTTGTATATATTACAATATTGGTCCTCTGCATTGAAGTATGCATAATCCACTGAACATGTATGTGATATATACTACTCATTTCATTACAACAAAAAGAAATAGAAATATAAAGTCAAGGAAAAAAAATGTCTTATAAAATATTTTTTGATGGCCTTCCAATCACAATCCTAGATTAAGCCTGCTATTTTTCCACCTTGTGATAGGATGCCATATTCTGTTACCTAGTAACTTAGCTCTCCGGCCTCTCCTTTCATAAATTGCTTTTTCTAGATTATACATAGAAAGAAGGTTTGCAATCCAAACTTGGAACTGGGGGGGAGCCTTGTCCAACCAATTTCGTGCTATACATAAACGATAAACTGCAAGTGAAACAAAAATAAACTCTACTGGCAGAGCATCTGCCGCATCAGCCACATCCCCCACCCCCATCATAATTAATTCGTCTGATAGTTTAACCTTGATCCTAAGTGATTTATCGAAAAAGTCTTCAATAGCCATTTTCAAAGTAAACAATTGTGGACACTGCGAAAACATATGCACAATATCTGCATCGGTTGAATCACATCGGGGACATGTTATTCCCGCTGTTCCGCCCCACTGGGCGATTCTGGCCGGGGTTTGATACAATGAGAACACTGTCTTAAAATGCTGAGATTGCAGGGTGGCAGAGCATAGGACCGTTCTACCCAGATCCAGAGATACCTGAAAAGTTCCTAACCCTGACCCCAATTTTTCTGACCATTTTTGTGAATATTTCACCCTTTCATCAGTTTTACTGTCTTTCAATTCCGCATATAGCTGTCTTATCGTACACTTATTGGTTGTTTCTATATATTCCATGATTTTACATTGTCCCAGTCCTACCGGACCGCCCTGTTTTTGCATTAAAAAGCTTCTGGTTTGAAGGTATTTGTAGAAACTACTATGAGCTAACCCGAATTTTGTTTGTAGCGTCCCAAACTGTAACATATTCCCCTGGCTGTCCAGCAAATTCCCTATTTTCACTATGCCTTTATCATGCCAATCCCTCATGGTAGTATCCCTGAAAATATCCCTCGGTAATGTACAATTTGTGTACAGTCGCGTGTAGTTATTATACCTTCCTAAACCACATTTTTTTGTCATTCCTTTCCAAACCCTATAGGCCGCTTTTAAGGTCTTAAATCGTGTGTGTTTAAAGTAAGTGAAATCGGTTGTGTTTAAAAATCCGTTCTCTGCCCCCTCCCCCCAGTAGTGTAGTGTATACATTAGTGAGCCCTATCTCAGCTTCTGTTGTGTGTTCTCTACCTTCCCCACCCAGTAGCCCCCGGCAATATTGCATTACGGCAGCCCAATAATAGAGCCTAAAGTCCGGTGCCCCCCATCCACCTTTTTCCCTAGATACTGTTAGATGTCTATAGGCTCTCCTTGTCTTCCCTTTGACCCAAATGAATTTGTTCAGAATCGCCTCCAGCTTATTGAACCATATGTTATCGAAAAATAGAGGGATAGCCCTAAATAGATACAAAACTTTTGGAAATGTTACCATTTTTATTACATTAATCCGACCCATCAGAGTCAGATGCAGATTATTAATTCTCTCCGTATTTGCTTTTATTTTTGCCAACAGTGGTTTCATATTAATTTCGACTAGCCTATCTAAGTCGGCTGTGATCTTCACGCCTAGATATGTAACTTCGGGAGCTACTCTTATATCCTGACAGTTCACCCAATTATTTTGTATGATTTGTGTTTTCCCTTTATTTAGTGAATAGCCTGACACAGCTCCAAAAGCCCCCGCCTCTTGTTCGATTTCTAGGATAGCCACACTTAGTTCTGGAGTAACCACCGCCACGTCGTCTGCGTAAGCAAGTGTTTTAAATTCGTAGGAATGCAATTTAATAGGGAGAATGTTAGGATTCCGTTGCAGTCTACGCAGAAAAGGGTCAAGATATAAGGCGAATAACAGTGGCGAGGCCGGGCAGCCCTGTTGTGTGCCGCGCCTTATATGTATTCCTGCAGTATACCCCCTATTTATCCTCACCTTAGCCGTAGGTTCTAGATATAGTGCCTGTATGGCCTTAATATAACCTGCTCCTATCCCAAACCACTCCAGGGCCTTCCACAGGTATCCCCAGGAGACCCTGTCAAAGGCCTTCTCTGCATCCAAGAAAATAGCCGAGGCAGGGTCCCCTGCGGCCCCTACAGCATCCAGTATGGTGACCATCTGCCTTGTGTGCTGTGTAGTCCCTTTTCCGGGTATGAAGCCATGTTGTGTTATGCATACCAGCCCTTCAATTACCCTACTTAGTCTTTGTGAGAGCGCCTTGGAGTAGATTTTAGCATCGGCGTTCATAAGTGTTATTGGCCTATATGAACCGGGGTCTAACTGTGATTTATCTTTTTTCAAGATTACAATTATATTGGCTCCAGCCCATGATTGTGGCACATTTTTCCCCCTCTGTGCTTGACTTAGGATTTCCAGCATATCGATCCCCAGGGCATCCCAAAAGGTTTTGTAGAATTCCGCTGGGATTTGGTCGGGCCCCGCTGCCTTCCCCGAAGGGAGTTTAGTTACTGCGTTATAGACTTCTCCCAATGTCAGTGGTAATTCCAGGGCCTCCTTGTTTTCCTCACTCAATTCCTCATGAGGAATTCCTATTAAGTAATCCTCTATCTCAGAATCTACTTTCCCCAGATCTTGGTCATATAGGTCAGAGTAGAATTCCCTAAACACCTCTCTCACATCTTCTACCTTAGTCAGAATCTTTCCCCCTTTACCCTTGATTTCTTTAATTTCTCCCGCTGCCAGATATTGCCTGATTCTGACTGCTAAGATATGCCCTATCCTCTCGTTAAATTCATAACATTTTTCTTTTTTAGTTAAATAATTGCTTGCTGCTTTATTCGCCATTTTTTCGCTGGCCTCGGCTCTTTTCAGCTCTATCTCTAAAAGGATCTCCTCAAGAGATTCTTGATTGATAACAGCTTGAATAAGCTGTTGTTCTAATTCCATTAGATCATGTAGCCTCTTGGTTAATTCGAGTTTTTCCTTTTTACTCCTGTGGAGGGTATAGGCCAGTGTTTCCCCTCTTATCCCTGCCTTAAAGGTATCCCAGACCACTCCTAGAGATGCCGTACCTCTATTTATTTCCCAAAATTGTCTGATCCATACCTTCATTCTATTTACATAATCTTCTTCTCTAAGTAACCCTCTTTCAAATGTCCAGTTATATTCTTTATAGATAGAACCGAGGTTCTGAGGGATAGTTATTACTAAAGGGTTATGGTCTGAGAAGACCCGAGGGAGCCTTTCTATTTTTAAGTCTGGTGCTAGAGAGCTAGTGACCAAAAAGTAATCTAATCTAGCAATAACCTTGTGGGGAGCAGAGTAAAAGGTACTACCTGTTCCTATAGGATTATATACTGACCAAACATCAACCAAAGCATTATTAGACATTAAATTAGTAATAGCCCTTCGTGTTCTCTTTTTGCGATCACCCTGCATCCTCCCACCCGACACACCCAACCCTGATAATTCATTAATGTTAAAGTCCCCGCAGAAAATTACCGGTTCTGTCCACAATGCCAACTCAACATCTAAAAAGTCAAACAATTCAGGATCGTCTTCATTGGAGCCATAAACAGATACAATTGTATATCGTCCTCCAGCAGTTTCCCCTTCTACCAGTGCCCATCTCCCTCCCTCATCTTCTTTTTTTTTCTTTACCTGCATAATTCCTTTTTTTGCAAAAATAGCCACTCCTTTTGTTTTTGTATCTTGCTGTGTACACGCTAAGACTTCATAACCAAGCTGATCCATAAGATATTTATCCTTTCCCCTCACATGCGTCTCCTGGAGGCATATAATATCTAGCCACTTGTTAATTGACTGCCCGGCTTTGCCTTGCTCCGTTCCCTGTTTGCTCGTCAGCGCGACTGGAGTCGCTGAACAACCCCCCTGCTCTGCTGCTGGACCGGCTGTGACCTGAAGACACCTCGTGGCCGCAGAGGAGGGTGAGGCGCCGGCCCCGGGACTGCGAGGACCAGCATACACCATCCCCAGCTGGTCCTCTTCCCGTGAGAGCCGCGCCCCCTCCCAGTGCCACGCCCCCACAACTGGTCACTCTACTTAGCCTGACCCCCGGAACGCGCCTCGCGGGACGCGCGCGGGTCGCAGGCCGGGGCGAAGACCGGGCAAAGAGCGGGCCGTTTGAGGCCGTTCGAGGACCGGAGGGACTGGACTGGGCCACTCCCCTTGCAAGTATCTATTGTATTTTTTTACTCTTTTATTGCATCTTATTAATTACTGCCAACCTGGGAAACACTATACTGACTTCCACCCTAACACAATGGTAGTCACAAGAGGAAAGAAGACCGTAGCACCAGGGAGTGTTGGAAATATACTGGGTCCTATGGACGATTTTATTACTAAAGCGAACTCCTTCATTGACCAAAGTATTTCCCTCATGGAAAACAGAGTCTCATTAGATCTAGAATTCGCAAAAAGATCTTCCCTGGGAAATCTAGCACATGCAAAAACTCCCGTGCCGACCATCAATAAAAAAGTCCCAGGGATTGCGACCGAGGGGAGACGTAGCCTACCAAACAACGTAGACTTATCTGTATCTGAGCTCGCAGACTCCCCCTTAGGCTCTGACCTCGAAAAAACTCCCGAGCTCCCCCCTCAATCCCCCACTCAAACATTACCTCCGGAAGATATTCAAGAAAGAGGAAGGAGAGAAGGAGCAATTAGCAAAAACAAATCCACTATATTAAACCCTGCCATACCGAAAACTCCCTCCCCACCTATTGTACCACCACCATTACAGCAACAACTGATCACTGCAATAGTACATAGTGATCAACTGGAAGACGCCACTCCCATATCACTCGTCTCACCAACTCAACCTCCTGCAGACAAGGGCCTGGAAGAAAACGACAATTCTGTTCTCCTAAATAAGCTAGCTGATCTTTTTAAACAACTTTTACTGCCGATAGAGCAAAAACTAGCAAGGATAGAATCCCAGATTCTGAAGCTTACCTCCCCTTCACAACATAACCAGGGGCATCTCCAACAAAAGAAAGGAGGCACCAACCCTTTTCTTAATTCCCTCTCGAACCCCGTGACTCTCACTGCAAAATCCACAACTCCGCAAACCATTGTACCACAGGTAACCACATCGACAACACTACCCCCTACCCCAATACTCCCCATTACACTGCCTTTAAATACCTCAATCTCCACTCCTACAGCCCAACTATAACAAAACAAGTTAATAATGTGGCGTCCACTAATCTATCCTCACAACCAGCACCAAGAAAAACTGCACCCCCCAAGACCCCGGCACAAAATTCTACTTTTCAACCAACCCAAAGAAACCCCTTAAGAGGGCCAGGAGAAATCGGAGCTCACTCTGATCTCCCCCCCGAGGCCGCTCCCTACGTTGCAGTCATGGTCGGTGTACCCGAAGTAGCGCCCAATACGGCAGAACCTCCATGGTCCCTAAAAAATAAAGTCCACCATTGGCTACAGTCAAATCGGCCCATGCCAACTAACTGCCACGGAAGGATCTCCTCTCTACGCAGGACCCCTTGGGTGGGGAAAGGTAAAAAACTGTTTCCAGGGGACTGTATCATCATAACTTTCGAGGACCCCTGGGTAGCGGAATACATTATCTCCTGGGACCAACCTAATGTCACTGGTGGAATCAGTATAAAACCACTCTCCTTTTTCTACCCCATCCTCCAACCCATAAACAACAATTTTTTTGAGGACCCCGTTTTCCCCTGGGCCGATCGACCCCAGCGCCAACCCTTAGCATATGAGAATAGGCAATATGGCCCCTCTCGTTTCCGAGAGCAGGAGAATCCATGGCATGTAGTAAACCCACGCCACCAGGGCTCAAACTGGGGAGAATGGGGATACCAGCAAAGGGTGACCCGTAGAGAACCGTCCAGATGGGATCCTTGGCATAACATCCCACTAGCAAATCGATTTAGTCCCCTAGAAATGGTAGATTGACCACCAAGGGACACCGATCACACTATTCCCAATCCCCCACCCCCCCCTCCGCTATCTAATAACCCCGAGGTGATTATACAAACTCCAATCTCAAAAGATAGCTACCACACAATACCCTTCCTATTTTGGAACGTGGCGGGTCTACGCTCTAAGATTGGCGACCCCTTAGCCGTGAATTTTCTCGAACAAGGCAAAATTATTTGCCTTCAAGAGACTTGGACAACCTCAGAGCTCCATCTGTTAGGGTATAAAACCTACTTTTCCCCAGCTAGCCGCAGTGCAATGGGCAGACCCAAAGGAGGACTTACAATCTATATAGCTAACACCATATCTCGCCTAAAAGTGACCAAATCCTTTACTGACCCCAATTGCCAGATACTATTTCTCTCCCTTGCAAACGAAGATACTATAGTGCTCGTGAATTCATACAACAACTTAACGGAACACGACTTCCTAATCTTTGTTGAAAACTTGCAGGAGAAATTGCGATCCCTACTACAGAGGGAGACTAACTCCAAAACGACTCACTTACTCTGGGGAGGGGACTTTAATCTCCATCCATGCTCAATGGCAGTCTCCAAACGCTGTGGGTTTGTGGACGAACAAGAAGCTCCATTAGCCCACTTTGCCCACAATAATTCTGGCAATACTATGAATAATATCCTGTCAGAATTTGATTTAGTGATCGCTAATTCCCTAAAGGCGAGGGAAGTCCAACTCGACGCAACCTATGTGGGCAGAGGCCATCAGACAACAGTGGACTATATCCTGCTATCCCAGGGCCTCGCTACAAAGGCTGCAGACTTTCAAGTAATGCCAAATATACTAAGCGACCACTATGCATTAAAGCTAGAACTCTACTGTATAGAGCATAAATCAAAGGTCACGAATATAGCAAAAGCCCTCACTCAAGAAAGACTGCAATTAGGAAAACAAAACGGCTATACCATAAAGTGGGAAAAGATTGACCCCCAAAAACTTACAAAAAAAATAGTCAATCAATCATACCCGAACATTATTAACTGCCTGGACCCAACACTAAACCATGCAGAGGTCCTGTCAAACTTTGGAGAAATCTTGGCAGTAGCTAAAGAGCTGCTTACGGGAAAAATCACAAATAAGCTTTCAGGGGAAAAAGGTTGGTTTGATCACAACTGCACAAAGGCCCTAATTGATCTAAAATCTGCCCTTCGAAAAAAACCAAGAGACGTCGGTCTGATTCAGCTTCTGAGAAGACAGTACAAAAGGGATCGTACCCTTAGAGTCCAACAACTGAAAGAGAAATTATGGAAAGATCTTGACAGGAGTTCCTCATCAAAGTGCAGCAAGGATTTCTGGAGAACGGTGAGATCCCCATACTTCTCAGCGAACAACTCACCCAAGATAGAGGTAGCTATAGATGAGGGAACTTGGATCTCCCATTTCGGAAATATATTTAAAAATCAAGGACTCATAGACCTTCCAACGAACTCTTCCAATAAGGTACAATACCCTATCCCAATATCCTTCGATATTTCGGAAATCTTGGTGGACCTGGAAAGAAGCAAGACAGGAAAAGCCCCGGGCCCCGATGGCGTCCCTGTCGACCTTTTTAAATCTAATCAAGATCTTTGGGCACCTATCCTAACAAGAGTTTGTGCAGCCGCAGCCAGTGAAGGAATTCTAGACTCCTGGACTAGATCAATTATGGTCCCCATTTTTAAAAAAGGGGACCACCAGGATGTAACATGTTATCGACCTATTTCTCTCCTGGACTCCATCGGCAAAGTGGTGGGAAGGGTCATGCTGGAGAGACTCCAACTGTGGTGTGAGGAAAAAGAAATCATATCAGATCTCCAATTCGGCTTCAGAGCAGGCCTTGGAACAGTAGAGCAGGCACTCAATCTTAGCCTTATAATGGCAAAATACATGCATGCCAAGAAATCCACGGTATATATGGTCTATGTAGACCTCTCTGCCGCTTTCGACTGTGTCTCACACTCCAAACTATGGACAGTCTTAAGAAAAATGGAGATAGATGCCGCTCTGCTGGATCTCTTAAGAGAGCTCTATTCTGGAGCCTCGGCGAGAGTTCGCTTTGGAAAAAACGGCGAGTTGACGGCGCCCTTCGACGTGGAGCGAGGAGTTAGGCAGGGATGCGTTCTGGCCCCCTTCCTCTTCTCGCTTTATACCAACGGCCTGGAGGAAGAGATGCTGAGGGGGGCCCAGGACCTCCCAAAAATGAAACAGAGACCGATTCCAGCACTCCTCTACGCGGATGACGCTGTCATTTTGGCCCGAACTCCGCGCGAACTCCAGCTCTCACTCAATAGATACACCTCCTTCATGAACGATCTGGATCTCAAGGTGAACGTAAAAAAAACTTTGTAATGATCACGGGGGGGGTGAAGAAAGGCACAAAAAACATCTTCCTAGACAAGCAACCCCTTGAGACCACAACACAATATCCATATCTGGGGGTGATGATAGACGACAAGCTATCATGGAAACCAGCGGTGGACTCCAGATGTCATCTTTTTAAACGTTCTACAGCGGCCTTGCAGTCTTTCTCACGAAAACTGGGAAGGAGACGTCCAGTAGAACTGCTGAGAATTTACAAAGCCAAGTGCCAGGCCATCGCTCTTTACGGAGCAGGAGTCTGGGGCCACACAAACGTCGAATCCTTGCAGAAAATTGAAAATGAATTCATAAGATTCCTCCTAGCGACCCCGAAAGGCACATCAATCTATGCCTCTCATATGGAACTGGGACTACCGTATCTTCAGGATCTTATTAAAATTCAGCCTTTGCTTCTGTGGAGGCGTATTTGGGTTTCGGACGTGAATACATTATCTCAGTCGATAGTGGCCGATACAATGTCACTTGACCTCGCCTCTAGACTGAAGTGGCTCCAGTACATTAAACATTTTTTTACAGACCTTGGGCTTGAAAATTACTTTCTCCAACCAGAGTCAATTGTCTCCCTTCCAAAAAAGGAACTCACGGAATTCGCTCTACGTCATCTGGAAGCATTAAGATTGTTAACTGACGCTGCTAAACCCTCAGTAATTCATGCAAATATAATCCAGCAAACCTTTGGCATTCAACCCTACCTTACCCTACAGAGTAAAACGTACGAGAGGATGTTACTGACTAGGTTCAGATTGAATCTTTTTCACAGACTGGTAGCTTTTCCCACAAACAAAGCTTGGGAAAAAAACATGCCCCTATGCCCCTGCGACGGGATTTCAACTCAATCGAATATTCACGCTGTCCTGTTCTGTAAGTTCTACCACCCCCACAGAAAACGTTGGATTCTCCCGATATGCAGGCGGTGGGGCCTCAGACAGTGCCAACCGGCCTTTTATCGACTACAATCATTGGAGTCTGAAGAAATTTGCTACCTAGTCTTAAATTTTTTTAAATCTATTATGAATCACAGAAAAAACCTTTAGCAACATGCACTAGAGAAAGAAAAACTTTTAAAACTTTTAAAGCAAATGTATTTCTTTGTTATCATCATATCTTAAATGTTATTTGAAATGTTTTTACTATGTACTATTGAATTTGTTGATTGTATCTTTTATGGTTTTCCCTGTGATTAACCGAATAAAGAAAGATTATTATTATAATATCTAGTTTCAGTAGTCTACACATAGCTGCGACTTTCTGTCTTTTGCCACCATCGTTTAAGCCGCAGATATTAATAGTAGCCAGCCTCAGCGCCATCTAAACTTAAAAGTTGGGCAATCCGACACCATCCTTTTGAAATTAACTACCACTTGTTTACTCCTGTACATCTTCTTACCTTGTGCTGTACATGACCTTAATTCTTCACCACCCCCACCCCACCCCCCTTTCCCCCCACCCCCCAGTCAACCCCACCCCCCTTACTTACCCCCCCCTGCTACAGGCAAATAGGTCAATCTGACCTATATGTGACTGCTCACTGCTTTAGTGTCGCCTCCTTCTCCTGCCTGACCTGCCCCCTAAATCCCATATTCAATACTTCCCTCAGTACTGTAATATGGATCTTATGCTGGATCGGTATCCCTGCTCTTCTTACTCTTTTGATTCTCCGTGATTTCTGCAAGATACTCGCCTGCCTTTATTTCCGAGAAAAACATTCTGATACGACCCCCTGTAATAACTTTCAGTTTTGCTGGAAACATCAGGTAAGCTTCGGAGCCCTGTCGCTGAAATGGAGTAATTAACTGCCTGAGTTTCCGTCTCCTTTCTACGGTCGTATGACAAAAGTCTGGTCTAGCAAAGAATGTAACCCCTTCAAATGTCTTCTTTCTATCTGGTCTGGCAGTTTCCATAACTTCCTGCCTGGCCAAAAAGTTGCCAAAAAAAACTAGCATTGCCCTTGGTAAGCCATCTTGACCGGCGCCTCTTTTCTTCTGCATCAATGGGAATCTGTGCGCTCTCTGGACTTCC
Organism: Lissotriton helveticus; assembly: GCF_964261635.1. Taxonomy (NCBI): domain Eukaryota; kingdom Metazoa; phylum Chordata; class Amphibia; order Caudata; family Salamandridae; genus Lissotriton; species Lissotriton helveticus. Next base: position 14,191,069 of record NC_136066.1, on the reverse strand, counting down.
AATTCCCATTGCCACTGAGCCTCTGGGTATGCACCTTTCAAAAGTTTAATCACGAACCCCCTTGGGTCCTTCCCTTCCACTCCTTCCTCCAGACCGAGAAGTCTCAAGTTATTACGCCGCTGGCGATTCTCGAAGTCCTCCATCTTCCACTGTAAGTCCTCGATTACTTTTCCTTGCTCATCTCTGGAAGACTGCCATTCTGTGACTTCATCCTCCAATCTGCCAGTTCTCTCTTCAACCTGCACCACTCTTTCTTCCACCTCTTCGTATTTTTTATTCATTTTCCTAATACTTGCTTGTATTTTTTTAGTATCTTGTCTGGCTCTCCTACTTTCTAATCTAGCTTCTGTGTGCATTTTGCTTTAGCATAGCAAACATTCCATCTAAAGTTGCTTGCGGCGATGACTCGGTGGTATCTTGAAGGGTGTTGCCTGGCTGATTAACAGGTGCTTCGCCTAGGCCATGTTCCTGGTATATTTTAGAGGTGCTGCCGTAATCCCAAAGCAGTTTCCTATTCGTGCTTGAAGCTGATCTATCTATGTCTCTGTCTCGTCTTATTATAGTTCTCCTTTTCTTCCTCTGTGTTTCTTTATTTCTGGGTTCATTAGAGAGGGATCCCTCTGATTCTGACCCTGACCCTAGCGAAGGATCTGTCGTAATGCCCTCCTCCTCTGAGCCCAATATGGAGGATTCAGACCCTTCAGTCACAGAGTAGAATTTTTCCGCTTCCGGGGAGCGCACTCTCCTTCCTTTATCCCCTTTAGCCCCTCTCGATGTGCAGCTTTCAATACTTCTGATGCTCCCCCAGTTGGATTGAGTTAATATGTTGCTGTCCCCAGGGGTGAGATCGAGGTTTACCTGTAACAGAGCCTCTAACATTTGGGCATTGTTGAAGTTCATCGGGTCTTCTGTCTCCTCCGGCTGCCCGTTGTCCAGCTTGTCGATACCACTCACCAACACTGTACCTGCATCTGTGTCTTTTCCTGCATTCTCGGAGTTCTCCACTCCCAGCGGGGCTCCGGCGTGAGACACGCCTGGTTGTGACTCCCGTTGCTTGGCAACCGCCGTGCTTGCGTCCTCGCGGTCGGTGAGGGCTGCTTCCGCGTTTATCCCCGTGTTTGTCTCCGTGCTTGTGTCTGCAGAGGTCCCGGAGATCACGATTACCGGCTGGATTTTGCCCGCAAAAGCCTCCGTGACAGTCGATTGCCTCAAATCCTTGCCGGATACAGGTACAGTGATCGCTTGTTTCGACATCCCGCTATCTGACTGTGGGCGCCTCTGCCTCTGCTGTTGCTGTCCTTTCGCAGCGGGGGTTCCCGCTTGCATCGATACTTTAGCTTCCAGTTTTTCTTTTTCTTTGGCTGCTTTGTCAGGCTTCTCACCTCTCTTGGGCTGATTCTTTGGGGCGGCAGCATTCGCCGCAGTGTTTGCCGCAGCGACTCGCTTATGTATTGCAATGTTTGTTGTTTTTGGTATCGCTCCAGTGCGATGTGCCATCTCTACGATTGTGCTGATACCTTGGATATAGACTTTTTTCCAGCGCTCTTCAAAATAGCAAAGTAAAGCAGCCAGAGCCTTCTGTATCACCCCATTATTCCTTGCATCGCAGATCTTGGAAGTTCCTTGGAGAATCAGCATATCCTTATCCAGTTCTCATCTGCATATTCCGTAGGGCAGGAGAAGGAGTAGGTGCGACTGCACTCTACATCAGCATAGCGGCCATCTTGCCTCCTGCTCCAAGATTAGTTAACTCCTTCCATCAACGTTTCCCTACGAAACCGAGAGGGAAGGAACCTACCTTGTTGGGGGGTACTGTCAGGTCCCTCGAGGCGCAATTAGCAGCAGTAACACACTCAAAAAGTCGCTACGCTAAACCCCAACAAACTACGGGTTCCTGGACCGAGAACATTAGAAAACGGAACTTCAAGATGGCCGCCGGTTCGGACCGCGGTCAGCAGTCTAGTGTTTAACTGGCTGTCAGCAGAATCCAGGTGAGGCGCGTGATGAGAGAAAACTGCGCACTTCACCGAGGACATTGCCCTGAGAGGAAGCGTTTCAGAGTTTGAGGAAAATTATAGTTTGATCCAGCGAAGAAAGAGCGTAGTTAAAGTTTCCTAGTTCCCTTCCCAGAGTGTCCGAGTATCGCGTCTGTGCCACGAAGTTGAATTTCTAGAATTAGTGACCTGATATCACAGTCGTGTCTCCGTCAAAGAACAACGGTAAAAGACGTCTGCAGGAACCGGCACTCAGTGAACCTCGTCAACAGAACTGCAAGTAGAGAATCTGTAAACGGAAAGAAATAGTTCCAAAAGAGAGTGTTTCCGAATGACAAATTCTGACTAAAACAATATCGCATAATGTACTCAGAGTAATTACAAATATTCTGTGAGCTAAAAATTACGATTTTCGATGAGACTCAAGAGTTAGATGGTCTAGTTAAGTTCTGAGAGAAAACAGAAGACAGAAATTAGAAGATACTAAAAGAGGACTAACACAAAATAGGAGAAATACAATAGCAATCAGTAAGTCCGAGTCAGTACTTAAAAATATAGGCAAAGGTAGAAACGCGTACCAGAGGATAAAATCTTATAATGCCATGTGTCATTACTTCGCAGGTAGATTGCAGTCAAGAATTGAATAAGGCACGTAGGATAACAGAGCACAACGACAAAACAAAAGTGAGTGAGAGTAAATAGTGCAGAGAAACAGATTTAGTGTAGAGTAATAAAAGATATAACAAAAAAAGTATTGTGAATTACAGGAAAAACGTTAGGAAGAATACAGCAATATTTCGTGCCAAGAACTGAAACGGAAGAGAAGGCAAGACTCTTGGAAACAAGGGTAGGTAGAGAGTTTAGTGGGTACTGGTGAGCTAGGGAGAGAGGTCTTGAGTCTAGGTTAACCAAAATTTATTTTCCTACAGAATCCAGAAAGGAGGCGGTCTGCAGGTTGGACTGACGACTGGAATCAACCAAGCGTGTCTCTTCTTGTTTTTTATTATTTTATCCAATTTCCCCCTTCCCCCCAGAGGTACTAGGCTGGAGCCTTGTTTTCCGAGCTCTAGGTTATTGCCCCGGGCGGATTCGGAAGCCAGCATCTCTGTTCCTGTGCAGTTACAACAAGAGGATCCTTTTTAGTTTCTGACACAGTTGTTCCTTTACCTGGGTCAGTCTCAAGGCTGCTGTTTCAGTCACTCCGGCCTCCGTGTGCTCCCTGATGTGACTTCAGGGATAGTTGTAAGCAGTGTTCCCTCTAACGCGCGCGCGTGCGCGCCCGCCCACTTAGTGACCCCCTAGCGCGCAGTGTCCCTATTGAAGCGCGCACACATCACAGGAGAGTGTTCGCGCCGCCGCTTTTAAAAGGCGAGTGGCGCGAAAAATGCTACTTTCCTGATTTCGGGGACGACTTCAATAGTAAGTGGCTCTTGCTACATTTGTTCCTCAATAGGAAACGGCTGCAGGCTGTTTATGGGCCTTTATGGAAATATGTGTTAATTGCAGCACGGTCATGCGCTGCAATTAACATAAATATTTTCACACTGGCCACTCAGTCACAATCAGCCCCCAGCCGCGCTCTAACAAAAGACAACATCAAGGTAAAAACGGCGGGGGGGGGAGCTATAGGTGTCGCAAGCATTCAGTTGCCTCCTGACGAGGGCCCTGGTACTTTTTTGTGTGCAAAATGAGCACTGCTTGCTCAATTGTGCGCTATTTTTATAGTGGACTGGGGCATTTCTTGCCTTAATCGGACGGAGTACGTACTGTTTTGGCCATTCATGTTGGCATGCTTTCAATCTATGCAAATAGAATGGGCGAGTCACAATCAGCCCCTAGCCGCGCTCGAACAAAAGACAGCATCTAGGTAAAAATTGTAATTTACTCCGTGATAGAAGTACGAAATATATTCCTAGATGTTTTAAAAAGGTGTCTATTTGTAATAAATAGAGGCAGTTTCAGTCAAAACCTAACGAAAGAAGCAGACTCCTTTTTGTTTTTCACACAGTGGGGACAACCTGTGGCAAACTGTATTCAGCTTGACAGGCTACGTCCATCCACCTGCCTTCTTATCTCACCTCCATAAAAGCAACAAATTATCTACTTGAGCCAAACTATTTCTGCCCATGTTTCTATAAAATACATCACCAGCCGGACTAGAGTTTTTCACCAAAACTGCTGCTTAAACAGCGTGAAGAGAGAAAAAGATTAGGAACAATTGTGTTGTGTAAAGTTGTGTAAGTGTTTGAAGTTCGTAATAGCTATTGAGTAAATCAATCATCCACATACATTTTCAATCAGCAGCTCTCGCCACCATGACCCCACAATTTATTATCTGCACCGAAATTTTGGACATGTCTGCAGCTTCATGACGCTACTGGCAATCCTGAACGGCGTGAAAGTGTACCGAACAGGGTTTACGCTGAATGGGAAAATAATTCCTCCAGTAAAAATTAAAGGTGTGTCCCCCACTTCCTGAAAAACAAGCAATTGCAATGCAATAGGTCTCGCATTAGGAAAGTGTGAGCAATTGTTATTGTAAATGACAATTTTTTTAAATATGTGTTGGCTTTGAAAATATATAAATGAATAGCATTGTTATTCACAAAGCCAATAGCTTACACTTTCCTAATGCGAGTCCTGTTGGCTATGGCAATGCTTTTTGCTAGCAAGCAAGGACAGTGCTGTGTGGTGCTGAGTGATGATGTGGTTGGGCTGAGTGATGTGGTGGTGTCCCCGAGTGATGTGGTGGTGTTCCCGAGTGATGTGGTGGTGTCAGTGAGTGGTGCCCCTGAGTGATGTGGTGGCGTCCCTGAGTGATGTGGTGGCGTCCCTGAGTGATGTGGTGGTGTTCCTGAGTGATGTGGTGGTGCCCCTGAGTGATGTGATGATGCCCCCGAGTGATGTGGTGGTGCCCCTGAGTGATGTGGTGGTGCCCCTGAGTGATGTGGTGGTGCCCCCGAGTGATGTGGTGGTGTCCCCGAGTGAAGTATCCTCTTAATAGACCTGTAAACAAAACCCTTGTTATGTATATAACATTGATTAACAAAGCATGGGATGTGTTATGAAGAGAGACGAGTAGGCACAGATCAATACTGCAATTGAGGTTCCGTGACGATTTTACTCGTGTTTATAACATTGTCGTAAATACATAATTTTGGTATCAGTGAACCGCAAATGATCCATTTAGTACATCCTGGTGTTTTCGCTATGCTACGAGCAAGAGCACTCCAGTTACAAACACATTTCTGTTCTACCCGTGACATCCATTTTAGAACACGGAAGCCATTTTGTATTCCTTGCCCTCACATAGTCAATGGACACGCAATGATCTCTTTTTCATTAAAGGACACGTAGGCTTTAACCGGCAATTCACCTTGCTAGTGACACGTGCACCTTAGGTCAGCAACGCTGTAGCAGCATGACTCGGCAAGAACTGCCTCCCCAGCCTGAGGCCAGTCCTGCTATACTGGTTCTTGTGTTCGTTGGCCTGATCATGATTAGGCGGCCGAAGCTGGTAACCGTGCCCATTTACGACCCACAAACATTTCTTATCCTGTCTTTCTATCTTCTACACCTGGCTCTGCTCCTTTCCTTCTGGGCCTTTATTAGGGGGAGGTAACGAAATTTACGATGAGGCGGTCCGGGTCTTGAATGAAGAATTGACATGGGATTATGATGGACTAGTGGGAACCCCTCATTCGTAATGTTTTGACATCAGATACTTTTGACGATTCCTGTGCAACGCCAAATATTTATTGTTTAAAACACGAATGTTTAGAACTGTGGTAACATGTAAAGAATTTGCCTGAAGCCCAATATTTAGTATATAAGGAGCAATCCTCTTTGTACAAATCGAACAGGCTCCTAGATACTGCCCATGTGTAGTTTCTGTGACTTCTGTGTCCCTGCAGTAATAAACCTTTGGTCTTTGACGCCACCATCGAGAAGCCCGTGTTTCTGTTTGTTTGTGTACCAAGACAGGTTGAACTCCGGGGTCTTCGGGTGTTGTCCCTGACACCTCTGGACAGAACTAAAAAGTCCAGAACTCCATTTGGCGCCCAACGTGGGGCGACGTCATTCGGTACCGGTCCAAAAGCCTGAAGAGTTCGAGGAGCTTCGTGTGAAGATTTCAGAGGGAGGCGCCCCACTTCATCGATCCCGGCATATCGCAAAAGTGGCCCCGACGTCCTCTTCCACGAGGGTTCCCGTTCAGACGGCTGCAGTGCTCCGTTGCCTTGACCGTCGCCCTGTCTTGGACCCGAGGTGCAGTCCTCAGTACGGCGAAACGTGACGGGTTTCTCCTTGGTGACGTCTTCAGTGCCTCAGTTAAGTATTCAGTGGTTGCTAGTTAAATATTTTGTAAGGATTGCTCCTGTTTGGATAATCCTTTTAGTTCTCAGTTCAGTTCAGTTCTGTAAGATTATCACTGGTTATTCTGGTTACGATAATCATTCTGTTCAGTTCAGGTATCGATACATTTGTCAGTTCTGGTAGGCCTAAGTTCGTGGTTCGAGTGCGCATCTTTTCTGTTTGTGTCTTGTTTGTCTTGTGTTCCGGATTATAAAATGGTAAGTCGGAAAAATTGTATGTTGTCTTGTTTTAGTTGCAACAGTGATTCCCGGTTGGAGGACTCGTGTTTGGTTCCTCCGATTGGAACTCCCCTTTATGATCTATATTGCAAATTTGGTGTGGGCCCTATCTCTTATAATGAGGTATGGATCCGCTTCACAGAGAAAGACGGTGTCCTTAGTTGGCCACTACATGGTAGTTTTGAACCTGAAGTTCTTGATAATTTAGAAAGAAGGTTGTTTAAGAAGAAAGCCCGGCCGGCAATGTTTGATTCTTTCCGTTATTGGCGAAAAGAATCTAAACAGAGAGAAATTAAAAAGTTGAAGAAAGAACAGAAAGAGCAAGAGTTGACTTTAGAACAGTCTACTAGGCAGCTGCAACTCAACGAGTCTGAGAAAGCGATGGAGGTGGCCGATAGAGAGCGTAATTTAGCGATAGACAAGTGCTATCCTGCTTTGCCATCGAGTACGGCTAAGACAGTAGAGGACCCTGAAAAGGATCCCCTGTTGTCTTACTTGTTACGATCACCCCCACCGTATGCACAGGGTGCTACGGCTCCACCTATACCGAATGTTCAATTACCGGTTGCTGGACAACCTGGTGTCCCTGTTCCCGCTCCCCTGAATCTAGTTCCTGTACCTCCTGTGGTCAATATTAATGTCCCTTCGACAACCCCTCTTCTAGGGTTGCCGGCTTCTTTTCCTATGCCTGTGTCACTCACACCTGCCACTTCACAAGCTATTTTGCCTGCTACTCCTACTATTCCTGATCTATCTATTCCAACTACTACTCTATTCACTGCCTCTGCAAGTATTATGACTCCGCTTTCTGTTCGACGAAGAATCACTGATTCTGTCTCTAATATTCTATCTCCCTTCTATAAAACTCTGATTAAGACTCCTACCTCTGACTCTGTGCAGAGACGTAGTCAGCTTCCCAGTACTGAAGAAAGAGGAATACTAGATTCCACTGCCCTTAGATGGGTTTCGAAAGTTGGAAGATATAATGTACAAAATGTATTAGATACATTTATGCAATGGAACGAACCGACACAACGATATGTGTTCGATGAAATGTGTTTCCTTCTACGTGAGGAATTGGAAGAGGATGACCCTGAATCAAATTTAGGAGAATTAATTAATGTTCAGAAAGAGTTTGCTACAGGTATGATAGTTGGTCAAAATATAAAAGAAGCGATGGAACTAATTTTAAGTTATAGATCCGACTCATCCCTTCTTTCACCGAGAGAGTTAGAGAAACGTAGTACGAAACGAAATCGTCAATATCCAATGAGAGAGGTTCCACCAATTTGGCGCGAAGCTGTGCAAGCTAATGCACCGCTTGGTATTGCAGCCGCTCCGGCCCAATTCCAGAGAGTCTGGATACATATTCCATGGAAACGAGCTGAAGTATTAGCAGTAAAACAGGCCTTGCCAGATCCGCGTAAAAATCCTGCAGGGTACTACAAAGAGTTGGCTCAAACAGTTGACGCTTGTGTATTGAATCTTGCTGACATAGATCTGCTATTTGGTAACGTAGTACCGCAACCAATTTGGGCTAAAATTCGTAAAGAGAATCATCCAGTTGCCCTAGGTGGTGACTGGGCAGCTATAACTGCAGCGGATGGTCAACAAATAGGTGGTTCCAAACCTGAACCTTTAATTGCTAACTTGCCTGGTAGAATAATCGATTTAATGAAAACCTTAATGCCTGCATTACGCGTTAACTGGGATAAATTGTCCGCATGCAAACAAAAGAAAGACGAAAGCGTCTCCGACTTTTTCACAAGATTCGAAGAGACTTTCGTAGATCATAGTGGTCAGGATATGAGCACAGAAGGGGGCCAGAGATTATTTGTTGATAAATTTGTGCACAATCTGTTGCCAGAACTTAGTGGTAAATTAAAGAATTCTGAAAGTGCGTGGGCTGTCTCTACGACTGCGCAAATACTTGCGACTGCTCAGTACTACGAAAATAGGGATAAAGAAGAGAAGGAAAAATCAGATAAAAAGACGAAAGATTTAAAAACTAAAGTACTTTTACAGCAAGCTTATCCGCCTCGCATGAATCAAACTAATATGCAGCAAGGGTCATATCAAAGAACGGATTATAATTTTCAAAGGCCACAATACCAATGGAATCAATGTGCTTATTGCAAAAAGGAAGGTCATTACAAAAGTGATTGTCCAGTTCGGGCGCAAAATAATGATGCGGCCGCTCAGAGAGGTCGTGGTAGTTCCATGCAAAACTCTAGAGGTCGAGGACGAGGTGCTATGCCTCCACAGACAAGTGATCGCCCCTCTAATTATTTCGACCAGCGTAATGGACAATCTGCCCAACAGAATAGGTCTCCACAGTATCATGTTGAAGACTATTATGAAGCTAGTGAGGAAGGTCAGCAAAGTGAATACTAGGACAGCCATGGACAAAGAGAGGGAGTAGTATCAGTACCAGTAGATCAGAGTGGGCCTTATGTCGCGGTAGCAACATCAGGAATAGTCGAACCGTTTCTGTTGGATACTGGTGCAGCAAAAAGTTCTATCATACATGCGAAACTCCCTGGCGCACCTTTGTCTGGCTCAACAAACGTTTCAGTAGGTTTTTCGGGCGCCCCTGTTCACAACCCTGTTTCTGGTCCTTTGTCTATTTCTGTTGGACCCCGTCAATTGAAAGCACCCCTGATTTTGACGACAGGTTGTAACGAAAATCTGCTTGGTTTAGACTTGTTAAAACGCCTGTACGCGACATTATACTGTTCTCCAGCAGGAGTACAGCTTACGTTGGGTAAAAGAATAATCTCTCCGATGTACTTGTCAATGGATGCGCTCCCACCAGAGCTGCGTTCACTCCCTGATACTCTTTGGGCGACTGGTCCTAATGATGTATGCCTATTGGAAATTCCACCCTATGTAGTAACTTTGAAAGCAAATGTCAAACTTCCACGAATTCCACAATACAGAATCTCTAGTGAAGGTGAGCGTGCGCTCCTACTGATAGTACAAGACCTGATCAAGAAAGATGTTGTAGAAGAGACTAGAGGTAATGTCTGTAATAGTCCTGTACTGCCTATTTTGAAACAAACTGACCCTACAAAGCCTCCAGTATATAGGTTCGTAATTGATCTTAGAGAGGTTAATAAAATTGTGATCCCACAGTTTCCTGTGGTTCCAGACATTACTGCATTGTTAACGTTGATTCCTGCTACAGCAGCATGGTTTTCGGTTGTCGACTTGAAAAATGCCTTTTTCAGCATTCCGATAGCCGAGGAAAGCAGAGATATCTTCGGTTTCTCTCTAGGAGGACGAAGTTTTAGATTTAAACGCGCTCCACAAGGTTATTGTGAAAGCCCATCCATTTACAGTCAAGCATTAAAAAGCCAGTTAGATTCCTTCGTACTTCCTCGTGGTTCTGCTTTAGTACAGTATGTCGATGATCTTCTAGTGGCTGCCGATGACAAGGAAACTTGCAAAACAGCTACGATCTCTTTATTGCATCACTTGTCAGATTTGAATCACAAGGTGTCACCTTCAAAAATGCAATACTGCTGCCAAGAAGTGATCTACCTAGGTCATCTCTTGTCAAAGGAGGGAAGGAAGTTGACCCCAGAGAGAATAAAAGCAATTACACAGATGAACGTTCCTAGCACGCAGAGAGAAGTACGTGCCTTTTTGGGTATTACCTCATATTGTAGGCAATGGATCCCAAATTTTTCTCTTCTAGCAAAACCATTGGTAGCCTTGACTGGGAAAGGTGTCCCGAGTCCGGTACCATGGTCTGCTGAATGTCAGCAGAGTTTTTCTGAGTTACGGAATGCACTGTGTTCAGCACCTGTATTGGGTACACCCGACTACAGTAAGCCATTCACGCTCTATGTCCACGAGAGAGAAGGTTGTGCATTGAGTGTTTTGACGCAGAAATTTGGTGATAAACAACGCCCTTGTGCGTATTTTTCATCAACATTAGATCCAGTAGCTAGAGCATTGCCTAGTTGCTTGAGAGCTACAGCCGCAGCTGCAGTTTCCATTCGACAATCTGCTGGTTTAGTAATGAACAACATGTTAGTAGTCATGGTTCCTCATGCTGTGGATACACTCATGAACCGAACCAAGACGCAACACCTTACCAGTGCTAGATTATCAGGTTATGAACTGACACTGTTAGCTAGTCATATTCAGATCAAAAGATGCAATGTATTGAATCCAGCAACATTGTTGCCGACTAGCGAAGAGTCGAGTGATTCCGAACCACACGACTGTTGTTTCAGAACTGAGGAAGAAACAAAAGGACGAATCGACCTAAAAGACACTCCGTTGTCAGAACCAGATGGCACGTTGTATGTTGACGGGTCTTGCTTCAAATTGGAGAATGGTGATGTGACTGCTGCTTATGCAGTAACAACCTTAAGTACGATTGTGGAGACTGCAAGAGTGAGTCAGAATTCTGCCCAGGCTGCAGAATTGATCGCGCTAACAAGAGCGTGCGTTTTAGCTAAGGGAAAGAGAGTGAATGTGTTCACAGATAGTCAGTACGCGTTCGGCGTGGCCCATAGTTTTGGCCGTTTGTGGAAAGAGAGAGGTTTCATTACGTCCCATGGGACTAAGATTCAACATGGTCAGCTAGTTAATGACTTGTTGGAATCTCTAACCTTACCGACTGAAGTTGCGATTGTGAAATGCAGTGCTCATAAAGCAATCACGGATGATGTTGGTCGTGGGAATGCTTTTGCTGATGAGACTGCAAAACAGACAGCCAGAAATATGATGAGTAGAATGTATGTTGCAACGTCTGCAAGATGGATTTCTGAGTCTGGAATGTGTGAAGACACAGTGGAAAGCGTGAAAGAAATTCAGAAAGAGGCGACTGAGGAGGAAAAACTTGCATGGAAAGAGAGCACGGGTAAATTGGACTCGAGTGGGTGTTGGATTGACTTGTCGGAACAACAGCGTTGGATGTTGCCTGATGCGTATGTGCTTGCAGTAGTAACAATGGCACATGGAACAGCGCACATCAGTTCAAAAGGGATTTGTAAGATGTTGGCTCCGGTCTGGAAGAATGACGGGATTAGTAGGTGTGCAGAGAGAGTGGTGAGGAATTGTATGGTATGCTTGATGCATAATCCTGGCAAGGGAATCCCCACACCTGCAGGTCACTTCGCTCCTCCTTCCTGCCCCTTTGAAGTGATCCAGCTAGACTTCATTCACATGGATCGTTGTAATAACCTGAAATACGTCCTAGTGGTAGTTTGTGCTTTCTCCAGATGGATCGAAGCATACCCACTGAAGGACAATACTGCCTTATCCACTGCCAAAATTCTTCTTAAAGAATACTTCCCCAGATACGGAATGCCACGGATTGTATGGTCAGACAACGGAAGTGAGTTCATAGGGAAAGTTATGCAGAGTGTGTGTGCCGGCCTAGGGATTAGACAGAAATTTCATAGTGCGAATCATCCCCAGTCCGCGGGTTTAGTCGAGGGTTACAATGGTACCCTTAAACTGAAACTCGCTAAGATACAAGCATCCACGGGTTTGTCCTGGCCAGACGCATTGCCTTTGGCGTTGCTATCAACAAGAGCAACTGTACATTCTAGAGTAGGGCTTAGTCCCTACGAAATAGTTTTCGGTCGTCCTGCAAATGTTTGGGGGGTACCTAGACCGAAAGAATTTAAGCAGCTGGAATACCCAATGTTAATTGATTACCTTTTCGACTTGACTGCTAAATTGAGTCTTATTCACCAACAGGTTTTCGACGCATTGCCAAAGCCATCGGAGAGTCCAGGCCATCAGCTGAAACCGGGTGATCAGGTGGTCATCCGAAATTTTGCAAGAACGAAAAATCTTCAGCCCAGATTTATTGGCCCGTTCCAAGTCCTGCTAGCAACGAGAACTGCTATTCGTGTGGCCGGAAGAAGAAATTGGATCCATACGACTCATGCTAAACGTGTGCCTCTGCCACTTCCTTACGACAACTGGGTAAAGAAAGGAATCGGTGCCTCTGAAACGGAACAAATCCCCAGGTTCATACCTTTCAGCGATGCAGAACTGATCACGGATTCACCAAATTCTGACTCTCCTCCTGAAACTGCTCTTTTGAACCCTGAACATTTGTCATCTGTACCAAAAGAACATTTGTCATCTGCGAACGTGAACATTGCAACGTCAGCTGAAAATACATTGTTTCCAGATCAGACAGCTCCTGCAAAACTGAGATACAACTTACGTTCTCGCAATATGGACAAATAAAGCAGGAAACTGCCTATTTTCAGATTTGAATTTGCTATACATTGCCTCCAGCCAGGAAGTTTGCTAATACTATGTATTGTTTCTTTTTGTTTTAAAATTGCCTTGCCGTCTGGGTAGCCGTAGGGTCGTGGCTGTGTGCCTAGTTGAATCTGCGGGGGTCCGACACAAGGTCGATCTTTCTGTTAGTTCTGGGAACTCCCAGGGCTGATAGAGGCATTTTCATCTACGTACACATCATCAGTGGTCGCGAACGGTCGTAGAAGATGGAGCTTCCTGAGCTACAACGAGAAAATGTAATTTATGTTCGCAGAAATAGACTGAACAGAATACTACACAGCAAATGCTTTCTAATGCAATGTGCAGTTACATTTTTAATTGTTTTAATAACGTTGGTGGGTGGAATCGTCTTTGGTGTACATTTGATTTTTATGCCAGTAACTACAGTACCTTCCCTTGATCCTACTACTTCTACGGTTTCTTCTATGCATTCTTTCCACTCATTTCCTGAACACGAACAAGCTCGACGCTCAGAATTTATTAACAATACATTTGTACAGCTCTTGCATCAACACCAACTGATAGTTAATACTACAGACTGCTGGGTGTGTGGCTTGATACCTCACACTATGGATAAAGGCATTCCCTATTTAGTCTTGCCTTTCAGCTATAATGGATCATTTCAGGCTTTCCAGACCATTTTTTCATATGCCCTTGAGACCTATCCTCCGCGTCCACCACGGTCCACTAAATACAACTCAGCCAACAAAGCTTTAGTCCAGGGAATTATTGATATGATTAAAGACGTCAATAATACTCCATCTTATCCTAGAGATGAATTACTGGTGTATTTGAGTTGGAACTCTACAGAGTATCGCCTTGGTTTGGGAGAAAGCAAGCGTAAAAGCTCCACTTCAGTTTGGGTCGTGCCTCATCGAGGTCAGGTCTGTTTGCAAGGAAATGGGAGAAATCCGAGAGCTCAGCTAGGGAGCAGTGAGTGCGTTGAGACTTACGTATTTCCGTCTGACTCCTCCCCTGCCTTTCTGACTGCTAGGGGTACCTACTTCATTTGTCAGGACAGAGCATATACATGGCTGCCTGCTGACTTTTCAGGAGAAAAGACACGAGACAGGATGATGATACAACAACATGTCACTGACCTAATGAGCATAGAATTAGACTCTGACTCTGATATAGACTGAGTAATTGCCTATGTAAGGGCAAAAGGAGGGTCTGAGGTTCCGTGACGATTTTACTCGTGTTTATAACATTGTCGTAAATACATAATTTTGGTATCAGTGAACCGCAAATGATCCATTTAGTACATCCTGGTGTTTTCGCTATGCTACGAGCAAGAGCACTCCAGTTACAAACACATTTCTGTTCTACCCGTGACATCCATTTTAGAACACGGAAGCCATTTTGTATTCCTTGCCCTCACATAGTCAATGGACACGCAATGATCTCTTTTTCATTAAAGGACACGTAGGCTTTAACCGGCAATTCACCTTGCTAGTGACACGTGCACCTTAGGCCAGCAACGCTGTAGCAGCATGACTCGGCAAGAACTGCCTCCCCAGCCTGAGGCCAGTCCTGCTATACTGGTTCTTGTGTTCGTTGGCCTGATCATGATTAGGCGGCCGAAGCTGGTAACCGTGCCCATTTACGACCCACAAACATTTCTTATCCTGTCTTTCTATCTTCTACACCTGGCTCTGCTCCTTTCCTTCTGGGCCTTTATTAGGGGGAGGTAACGAAATTTACGATGAGGCGGTCCGGGTCTTGAATGAAGAATTGACATGGGATTATGATGGACTAGTGGGAACCCCTCATTCGTAATGTTTTGACATCAGATACTGTTGACGATTCCTGTGCAACGCCAAATATTTATTGTTTAAGACACGAATGTTTAGAACTGTGGTAACATGTAAAGAATTTGCCTGAAGCCCAATATTTAGTATATAAGGAGCAATCCTCTTTGTACAAATCGAACAGGCTCCTAGATACTGCCCATGTGTAGTTTCTGTGACTTCTGTGTCCCTGCAGTAATAAACCTTTGGTCTTTGACGCCACCATCGAGAAGCCCGTGTTTCTGTTTGTTTGTGTACCAAGACAGGTTGAACTCCGGGGTCTTCGGGTGTTGTCCCTGACACCTCTGGACAGAACTAAAAAGTCCAGAACTCCACAATGATTTTCTTAGCCAAGAATGGTAATGTCTGCGATATGAAGAGAGGGTGGTAAATTGGATAAGGAAGATGAATGAATAGGAGACAGGAACAGTAAGCGCGGGAGAGGCGAGAGAGAGAGGAAAGAGGAGGAGGGGGCCGAGATCCAAAATCAGTGAGGAAGGAGGTTGTGGAAAGGCCAAAATTCATAGGAGCAAAAGCAGCGAGCAACAGAAGTGAGCCTGTATGGAAGAGAAGAGCCAGGGCAAAATCAATATGAAACAACAAGGTTGAAAGCGAGAGAGAGGGGAAGAAACAGAGGTAAGGAGAGAGAGCTGGATGAAGAACAGACCATGAAAACGAGTAAATAAAGGCTCACGAGAGCGAGACCAGCCAGTTCGGGAGCGCATTCCTTTCAAGTCTGATGGGGGAGGGGGGGCGGGGGAGTGGCTTCCTTTGAAGTCTGATGCCGAGGCTCAGACAAATGGTGGTGTGTGAGCAAATGGTGAGCGCGCGCCTGGCGTACATGCACTGGCCATAATCCGCATTCCAAAGCCCTCTGGCAGGCTTTCCTGGAGCCCCTACATAAGTCTCGCCGGAGCAATGCGCAAGCGCATTGGCTCAGCGAGACCTAACAAGTTGACGTGGTCACTATTTAACAGCGAGAAGGCGGCCACCTTTTTTTCGTAGCGAACACGTGGCATCATCGAACAAGAGATCAGAACGCCCAAGGACACATAATTTCTATAGAAGATATTTTTGTATCATTTCCCTGAAAGAAAAAAAAGCTCTACACCTCACCGTCAGCGTTAGGTGGCACGAACACAGCAAGAGAAACGTGCTCTTATTTGTTTTCCTCCCATATAGTGAGACTGTTGAAACCATGCCTTGTCACTATGAGACCCAAATTAGATTGTTGCATGGCAGGGGGAAATGCTTTGAAACCCTGAAGCAAGAGGCACCAGGGAAGCTAACAATGCTGGGAAATAAAACAATACACAGTGCAGTCGTGTTTACAGTGGCAAGATCAGTGCTCGGACTGTGATTGAGTTCAACACAAAGCAAGCCATTATCCCACACATGCCTCTCTCTCTCTCGTAAAATATTCAAAATTATGTTTTTTTTTAAATTAACTAACCCAAAATAACTAAACTGCAGGATGATGCATACTATACACAGGCGGATCTCGCGAGCAAAGTTTACTAAGGTGTTGTCGCGCTGTCCATTAGAATGCAGTGATACGGACAGACCCGGCATAATATCAGTCCGGTGGTACACTATGCGATGCACATATTTTTAGCCTAATTGCTTTTAAGCCAAGCCCTTAATTGCATTGGTTACGCCCCTCTGAGAGACCCCATAGTTTTTTCATCCCACTCAAAGCCCTGGTCTACACGCACGGTCAGGTTTATGGCGCACATAGCCTTCGCTGCAGTGCAAAGAGACTTTACTCTGCCGCACACAGAGGAAAATAATTAGAGGGAACATTGGTTGTAAGCACTGGCCAGTCTCTGATGCATAGGAGTGTGTGTGAGGGTGTGTGTGTGTGTGGGTGTGCGTGTGTGTGTGTGTACTCCCTGATGTGACTTCAGTGATAGTTGTAAGCACTGGCCAGTCCCTGATGCATAGGAGTGTGTGTGAGTGTGTGTGTGTGTGTGTGTGTGTGTGTGTGTGTCTGTCTGTGTGTGTGCCGAGTGTGCGTGTGTGCACTCCCTGATGTGACTTCAGTGATAGTTGTAAGCGCTGGCCAGTCCCTGATGCATAGGAGTGTGTGTGAGTGTGTGTGTGTGTGTGTGTGTGTGTGTGTGGGTGTGCGTGTGTGTGTGTGTACTCCCTGATGTGACTTCAGTGATAGTTGTAAGCACTGGCCAGTCCCTGATGGATAGTAGTGTGTGTCTGTGTGTGTGTGCGCAAGTGTGCGTGTGTGTGAGTGGGTCTGTGTGTGTGCCGAGTGTGCGTGTGTGTGCTCCCTGATGTGACTTCAGTGATAGTTGTAAGCACTGCCAGTCCTTCTGATGCATAGAAGTGTGTGTGCATGTGTGTGTGTGTGTGTGTGCGTGCGTGCGTGCGTGCGTGCGCAAGTGTGTGCTCCCTGAGGTGACTTCAGTGATAGCTGATGCGTGGGATCCGTCAGCGCTTTCACTCTTAAAGGTTGAATACCTCTAGAAATACTTTTTAAGTGTGTCTGTGCATGTGTGTGCGCCCATGAGTGTGTGTGTGTGCATGCATATGTATGTGCGTGTTAGAAATGGGGTTTTCTGGTTGGCTAAGGCTTGCGCCAAAGCCAGGCAGGGACCACCACCCTAGTCAGGGCAAGGAAGTCACCCGCCAAAGATAACCCCTGCTCACCCCCTTGGTAGCTTGGCACGAACAGTCAGGCTTGTCCCGGAGGTAAGGTGTAAAGCGTTTGCACGCGCACCCAGCAACAACACCCAAGGCCCCCCACAGAGGAAACTCCACACAAGGTTATATATAAAAATAGAGAGGGCTCAGAACAACAATGCCCCCCGGGGACGACAGTAAAGGGGGAGCGGCCCGCTGCTTCCCGGGGCCGCTCTCTAACAAAAGAAGTGCCCCCGACGTTGGAGTCCCTCTCGGGGGACTCGAAACAACAAAAATGCCCCCGTCGTTGGTGGCTCTCAGGTTCGAGATCAATGCCCCAGTCGTTGGAGCCTCTCAGGCTCGAGATCAATGCCCCCGTCGTTGGAGCCCCTCGGGCTCCAGATCAATGCCTCCGTCGTTTGAGCCTCTCGGGCTCGAGATCAATGCCCCCGTCGTTGGAGCCTCTCGGGCTCGAGATCACAAGGCGGGAAAACAATGGGGGAAGCGCTTTACCCTCGGACTGGGAACCCCCCCGAGATCCCGCCCTCACCGGCTGCCGGGAGGCGTCGTGGTTGCTGGGCTTCTCCGCTCCGTTCCGCGGCACCTCTTCTCCTGGGCTGCGGGGCTCCCCCTTCACTCTGGGAGCCTCGCCGACAGCTGCACTCTTCTGGTCACACCGGAGCATGCGGTGGGCTCCCGTCGGCTTCCGGTTCTTTTTAGGAGCACTTCCGGGTCGCCGCGGGCAGCGCGGCGGCCCTCCCAGGCACTGCAGGCGGCAATACGAATCCACCGAGGGGTAGGTTCCCTTGAGAGCAAAAGCACGGTAGCAGCGGGGTAGGGACCCACAATAGAAAATAAAACGTTGGCAAATTTGCGGGGTGGGCACCCGCGCCGAGAACGGCTCCCAATGCGGCCAAAAATGCAGGGTAGGCACCAGTTCCCCTCCTAAACTAAAGAGGGCAAGTGGCCATTAAATCAGCGCTCCTGGCAAGTGGCATACCACGCTTCCCAGGTGCTGTAGGCAAGGGTTGAGAACAGAATCCTTAGGAAGGAAAGGGGGGGCAAAGGCTGGGCCCAGGGGCCAGCTCACAGGGCCCTCCAGGCAGGTGTCACGGTTCACGGCGCTTGCCGCTCCCCGCCATCCCCGCTAACACACACAGAACTGTCGGGATACTCACTTCCGGGCGGAAGTTGAGTCCCGGTCTAGTCCTGGGCAGCTGACCCGGGTCTACTGAAGCACTTCCGGGGGAAACGCTTAAACATCGCGTTTCCCGCCGGCTCAGTGCTTCGAATCCTTTCTGGATGCTCCTGAGACGAGGATTACCAGAGCTGAGACGCGTCAGTTACCTGCTGGCTCACGCCGCGCTGGAGCGCTGCCTGTTGTTCGTTCACCCCGCGCTGGAGCGCTGTTTGTTGTTTGTGCATGCTGCGCTGGAGCGCTTGTAGTTTTGAGCCATAGGTACTCGCGCAGGAGCGCTTTCCTGTTCTTCTTTTGTTTCACCGCGCTGGAGCGCTATCCAGGGCTGTTTAGTTTTCTGCCAACATTAACCCTTGCCGCGCTGGAGCGCTGTGCTGGGGTTAAGTGTCTTAACACAGGAGTTCCTTACTTTTGGGTTTTGTCTTCACAGTGGTTAATTCCCCATTGCGCAGGAGCGCTGCTTGGGGGAATAGCTCCGCTGAGCTGGAGCATTGTAAATAGCATACTTTTGTTTTCCAGGGAGGCCACAGTTTCCGTGACTAAGTTTGATTATTGTTACACGCGCAGGAGCGCTTTGCCTTCTGATTTGACAGTGTTTCTTGGTACTTTGCGCAGGAGCGCTTTCCTTTGGTTTTGACTTGGGTACCTTGCGCAGGAGCGCCTCACCTTGGTTGTCCTTCTTTGGAGCTGCAATGAAGTCTGGGTACTGTAGTCCACAGAAGCAATGGTGAGTTCCCGGAGGGAAACTGTTTCTGTGTGTGTTTGAGGGGTTGCTCTGAAAGCGGGAGGTGTGGTTCATTTCTGATCTGGTTCTTTTCTGGTTTCCAGCTGGCACCGAGATACCCCGCAAGCTCCACTTCCACGTTAAGCCTTTACATCCTGGCTCCCTTCCCTGCGTCCATCTCATCCCTGCTGGGTCATACATTCCACAAGGGTCAGGTTGGTACAGGGGCGGGTGCTCTTGTCGTCTCTGCGGAATTGCTTCACAAGCAGAGGTAAGTCTTGTGGGGCGCCTGACAGAATTCAAAGCCCACGTTTACTGTTCCGCCCAGACGACATGGGCGACCCGGAGGTTACCTTGCAAGACATAGCAGTCATGCTGGCTTCCATGCAGACAGAGAACCTCAGTTTACGCCATGACATGACAGCCCTACAGGGCCAAATGGCAGCCGGGGTCACCAGTCCGTGGGGAACCACTCCTAGCCCTAGAATTAGACAAGAAGGTCTGTTGAGACAGCCTACGTTTACCTTTGGGGGGTCCTCTGCTGCCACCAACCAAGACATAGCCATACAAGTCATCACCTCTCATCCGGTACAGCTAGCACCACCTGAACGCTTCTACGGTGACAGCACCAAGTACGGGATTTTCATCCATCAATGTCACCTGCATTTCATGGCCAGGACTGCAGCCTTTCCCGATGATGCATCCAAGGTCGCGTATATCCTGTCATACATGGGCAGGGACGCCGCTCAGTGGTCCATTGCTCTGGTAGAAAACGACGATCCCATGCTCAACCACCTGCCGACGTTTAAGGAAGCCATGCGGCGTATGTTCGCTCGCCATACCTTTGTACAAGCCGCAGACAATGAGTTGCTCAACCTAAGACAAGGCAACCAAGACCTGCTCCATTACATCACCATGTTCAGCAGGCTTGTTATCGAGGCCCACTGGCCTGAGGATAAGAAAGTATCAGTGTTTTATCGGGGATTGCATGATGACCTGAAGGATCTCATATCGCAGTATCCCGATCCGCCTGAAGTAATAGGTCCTTTCATCGACATGGTGGTGAAAATGAACTTCCGACTACAGGAAAGAAAGACAGACAAGGGGAAGGGCAGTGACAACCGTTTCTTGTCCTTTGGGGACAACCACGCCGAGTCCATCAGCTTTGACGTCATCGATGCCCCTCAATTCAAGGTTATTTTGGGTTTGCCGTGGTTGGTGAAGCACAATCCCCGCATCGATTGGGTGACCAGAATCATACACCTGGATTCGGAACACTGCTGTAGCACCTGTTACGCGAAGGACAACCTGCTAGGTGCTCGCTCCATACAAGCACGCTCGCTGCCAGTACAAGGCATGGGGATGGTTTCCCAAGCAGCCATACCGAAGGAATATTTGGACCTAGGGGAAGTGTTCGACAAGAAGGGAGCCAACACTCTGCCACCACATCGGTCATTCGACTGCCGAATCGACCTGATCCCCGGCTCCACGTTGCCATGCAGCAGGATTTATTCGCTCACGGAAAAGGAGAACATCCACCTCCGATCCTATCTGGACGAGTATCTGGACAACGGGTTTATTCGTCACTCCAGGTCTCCAGTTTCCTCTCCTCTTTTCTTCGTGTCGAGGACCTGTATAGACTTTCGCTCGATGAACGCCATCACCGTGAAGAACCGGTACCCACTACCGTTGATCTCCAACCTCCTGGACCAGGTAAAGAACGCCTCCATTTACACAAAGCTCGACCTGCGGGTGCTTACCATCTTGTCAGAGTCCGAAAGGGTGACGAATGGAAGACCGCCTTCCGGACGAAGTTCGGTCTGTTCGAATACCAGGTCATGCCTTTCGGACTCTGTAACGCCCCCGCAGCACTTCAGTTTTTCATCGATGAGGTGTTGAGGGACTTCATCGACGTCTTCTGTATCGTCTACATTGACGATATCTTGATATACTCACAGACCACCGCAGAACACGTTCAGCACGTGCGTTCCGTCCTCCAACAGTTGGAAAGGCACCGTTTGTACGTGAAACTGGAGAAGAGCGTTTTTCACGTCACCTCTGTTGAGTTCCTGGGGCACATCATCACTCCGGCAGGCATCCAAATGGACAACAAGAAAGTGGAAGCCATCTTGTCTTGGCCTACCCCGGAGTCCGTAAAAGGGGTCCAAAGGTTCGGTTTTTCCAACTACTACCATCGCTTTATCACAGGATTCTCCGAGATGGTGGCTCCTATCACACGCTTGTTGCGCAAAGGGGTGCGTTTTGGTTGGGACCAAAAAGCAGACAACGCCTTCCAAGAACTAAAAAGGCGTTTCACCGTAGCCCCGACCCTGGTGCACCCTGATACCGAGCAACCCTTCATAGTGGAGGCAGACGCCTCTAAGGACGCCATAGGGGGAGTGCTATCACAAAGAAGTACCAGCACAGGACAGCTGCATCCTGTGGCCTTTTACTCCAAGAAGCTCCAACCCGCCAAACGCAACTACACCGTGTCTGATCGGGAGCTCCTAGCTATCAAGACAGCATTCGAGGAATGGCGCCACTTCCTGAAAGACGCCAAACACACGGTAACCATCTAAACAGACCACAGAAACCTCCAGTTTCTACGATCAGCACGGGCCCTCGCAGCCCGACAGCTTCGATGGACCCTGTTCTTCAATGAGTACAACTTTGTGATCACGTTCCGGCCCGGTAAAGAAAACGCCAAAGCGGATGCTCTTTCGCGGCTAGACGAATCCGACGAGGATGCCGAAGACATCGTGCCTGTCTCCATAATATCGGAGAAACACTTCCAGGGCATAGTCGCATCCACGGATTTCATCACCCAGGCGAAACAAGACACAAAGCAGTCCGATCCAGTAGTCCTGGCAGAGGGAGACGAAGGTGTGACTAGTGTGAACGGGTTACTATACAGAGGAGAACAGCTGTACCTTCCGGGGGTGCCTGGGCAGAAAAGAGCACTCTGCATGTGCCACGATCAAGTACTCTCCGGCCACCCTGGCTATCGCAAGACGCTCAATCTCGTGCAGAGACGGTTTTGGTGGCCAACGATGGTGACCGACACAAGAAACCATGTGACAAACTGTGCCGTTTGTCTCCTAGGCAAGAACAGGTCAGAGCTTTCTGTTGGCCTTCTGCGTCCAATTCCTGTACCGCCGTATCCGTGGCACACCATCTCCAAGGATTTCGTGGTCGAGCTCCCGCTCACCAAGACGGGTCACACTCCGGTTCTCACCATAGTGGGCCACCTCTCCAAGATGGCGCATTTCGTACCCTTGGTGAAACTGCCCACAGCAGCAGAACTGGCCTTGATCTTCGTGCAAGAGGTGGTTCGCCTCCATGGCATTCCATCAGTGGTCACAACGGATCGGGGATCGCAATTTGTGTCCCGCTTCTGGAAAGAGGTATGCAGGATACTCGAGATGGACGTACGCCTGTCCTCAGCGTACCACCCCCAGACCGATGGTCAGGCCGAGAGAACAAACCACACCATGGAGCATTACCTCCGCTGTTTGCTGCTTACGGTTGAGAAGGAATGGTCTGAGGTGCTATGGATGGCGGAATACGCATACAACAACAGCAAGCATTCGGCCATCGGCATGTCCCCTATCTTCTGTCTCCACGGATGTCACCCTCGCACCACTGCCTGGGAGGAACCCCTGGACAGCCAGCTACCCACAGTACGGTGTTATCATGATTCACTGCGCAGACTCTGGCAGCAAGCACGGTTCGTGCTGGCCAAAGCGAAGGACACCTACAAGGCGCATGCGGACGCACATAGACAGAAGGAACCCGCATACCGCTCGGGTGATAGGGTGTGGCTTTCCATTTGGCACCTCAATGTTCACGGACCCAAGAAACTGTTGCCTCGTTTTGTGGGTCCCTTTGTCATCGAGAAGGTGGTCAACCCTGTGGCCATGAAGCTCTCGCTTCCTCCGCACATGAAGATACACCCGGTCTTCCATGTCTCCCTTCTGCACGCGGTCCATTCTGGCAGCACTGTTCCCTCTCCTCCTTCTCCGGTGGTGGTAGAGGACCATGTTGAGTATGAGGTCAGGGCCATCTTGGGGTCTCGTCATACCAGGGGTAAGATATTCTACCTGGTGGACTGGAAGGGGTACGGTCCGGATGAACGGTCTTGGGAACCCTTATCCCATGTACGCCATGCTCCTGTTCTGGTCCGTTCTTTTCACCTGAGTCACCCTCTGAGCCCTCGCCCTGCCTCCCCTTTCTGAGCTCCGGTGGTGTTGGGGGGATCTGTTTCTAGGGGGGGGGGGTGCTGTCACTGTTCACGGCGCTTGCCGCTCCCCGCCAACACACACAGAACTGCCGGGATACTCAATTCCGGGCGGAAGTTGAGTCCCGGTCTAGGCCTGGGCAGCTGACCCGGGTCTACTGAAGCACTTCCGGGGGAAACGCTTAAACATCGCGTTTCCCGCCGGCTCAGTGCTTCGAATCCTTTGTGGATGCTCCTGAGACGCGGATTACCAGAGCTGAGACGCGTCAGTTACCTGCTGGCTCACGCCGCCCTGAAGCGCTGCCTGTTGTTCGTTCACCCCGCGCTGGAGCGCTGTTTGTTGTTTGTGCACGCTGCGCTGGAGCGCTTGTAGTTTTGAGCCATAGGTACTCGCGCAGGAGCGCTTTCCTGTTCTTCTTTTGTTTCACCGCGCTGGAGCGCTATCCAGGGCTGTTCAGTTTTCTGCCGACATTAACCCTTGCCGCGCTGGAGCACTGTGCTGGGGTTAAGTGTCTTAACACAGGAGTTCCTTACTTTTGGGTTTTGTCTTCACAGTGGTTAATTCCCCATCGCACAGGAGCGCTGCTTGGGGGAATAGCTCCGCTGGAGCATTGTAAATAGCATACATGTTTTCCAGGGAGGCCACAGTTTCCGTGACTAAGTTTGATTATTGTTACACGCGCAGGAGCGCTTTGCCTTCTGATTTGACAGTGTTTCTTGGTACTTTGCGCTGGAGCGCTTTCCTTTGGTTTTGACTTGAGTACCTTGCGCAGGAGCGCCTCACCTTGGTTGTCCTTCTTTGGAGCTGCAATGAAGTCTGGGTACCGTAGTCCACAGAAGCAATGGTGAGTTCCCGGATGGAAACTGTTTCTGTGTGTGTTTGAGGGGTTGCTCTGAAAGCGGGAGGTGTGGTTCATTTCTGATCTGGTTCTTTTCTGGTTTCCAGCTGGCACCGAGATACCCCGCAAGCTCCACTTCCACGTTAAGCCTCTACATCCTGGCTCCCTTCCCTGCGTCCATCTCATCCCTGCTGGGTCATACATTCCACAAGGGTCAGGTTGGTACAGGGGCGGGTGCTCTTGTCGTCTCTGCGGAATTGCTTCACAAGCATAGGTAAGTCTTGTGGGGCGCCTGACAGCAGGGAGGCAGTCCCCAGTGGCGGTCCGCCTGGCGCCCAGCAGCATCAGCAGGCCCCCCCTCAAATTAGGATCAGGCAAGAACATTTTGCAAGGGGTCACAGCCCCTTTTTATACACATAAATCCTTTGTCTAGGCTGCAGGGTTAAAGGAAAAACCAGACGCAGCTGGTTTTGGAGCACTCTTTTTTGCTCAGCCCCTCTCCCCATTCACTAGTCAGGCTAGGGTCATCATCACACCACAGGGGGTGGAGCCAGCATTGTTTAGGGAAAGCCCAGACCTATTCAGATCCCAGGTGCACCCCTCCCTCACATCAATATGCAAATCTCTCCACTCACCACCGGGGCAGACCCATCCAGACTTCCTGTAGCCTGGCACACCAGCCAGCTCCAGCCAATCACAAGCCAGACAGTCATTTCACCTTTATTACACAGACAGGCCAACTTCTAGAAGTGGCACTTCCACACTAGACACATTAACGCCACACACATCATCGTGCAGCATTTACTCTCACGAGTTCGCACATACCAAACTCGAGCCTGCACTCCCCACACATCAGGAACTACCATGGATACACACGTTCCCCATGCATTCCTATGGGAGGGCAGACCAATCTCACACATGCACTCAGAGAGCGCACGCACTTTACACTGCACAACAGTGTCAAAGTGCGCAAAGACCAGAAATCACTATAATTATGTAACACTAACAGGCAAAAAGTTCAGGGGTGAACCTGCCAGAAGGGCCAAGTCCACCAGCGTGCATGAGTGTGCATGTGCCTGTGTGTGTGTGTGTGTGTGTCTGGTATGTGCCTGTGCATGCATGTGTGTGTGTGTGTGTGTGTGTGTATGTGTGGCTGTGAGTGTGTGGCTGTGAGTGTGTGTGTGTGTGTCTGTGCATGTGTGTGTGCGTGCATGTGTGCGTGTGTGCCTGTGTCTGTGCGTGCGTGTGAGTGTGTGTGTGTCTGGTATGTATCTGCATTAACCCTGGGCGTAGTATGCGTAGTGAGGCTACGCGAAGCGGGCATGATGCTACGCCCGCTCACGCGCTTCGCGTAGCCCCACTATGCGCCACCCGCCTGCCTCCCGCCCTCTTCTACATAAATAATTTTAAGTAACGAGTACAATAAAAGTACATAAAAGCACTTACCTGGTCCACGGCGTCCCGGGGCTCCTTCTTCTATTTTATGCCGACTTCTCCCATCGAAATGTGCATGCGCGGCCGCCCGCGCATGCGCATTTCATGAGAGAAATGCGCATGCGCGGACGGTCGCGCATGCGCATTTTTCATGGGAGAAGTCGGCGCAAAAGAGAAGAGGGAGCCCCGGGACGCCGCGGACCAGGTAAGTGCTTTTATGTACTTTTATTGTGCTCGTTGCTTAAAATTTTGTATGTAGAAGAGGGCGGGAGGGAGGCGGGTGGCGGGCAACTTCGCTCCGTCCACGGAGCGTGCGTAGTGTTGCCTACTATGCCTACTTTGCAAAATGCAAAGTAGACAACACTACGTACACTCCGTGGGCGGAGCGTAGTCTTGCGCCCAGGGTTAATCTGCATGTGTGTGTATGTGTGGCTGTGTGTGTGTGCATGTGCGTGCCCGAGAGTGTGTGTGCATGCACACGCGTGCACACATCACATCAATAGGTAACTATCACAGAATCGCTTCGTGGATGAGGAGCGAAGCGATCAGACGACGGCGTCTTACACACGAGCTTCACATGGATTACCCCCTGACGAAGGACTGAGCCCGAAATGCATTGGGGCTATGTGAGATTTCTGTGAAGCAACAGTTTCATATACATGCCTTATGATGCAGTAGGATGTACTAACGATATGATTAATACCACGATGAATTAACCGCATTGATACTCTATGATCTGACCATCAGTTGAATAAATTAGTCTTGAAAATTTCAAACTGGTCTGACAATTCTGTAAAAAGCGACTGGCTCGCACAGGAGTGCTTTAGATTTGGCTCTTTCAGTTATTCAGCTACTCACCTGAAGGACAGGAGGTGGCCCTCTTCAGCACCCAAACCACTGGATTAACGTCCATAAAGAAGTTTTACTTATCAGCAAAATGACTTCCTATAAATAAAGGAGTGAGACTGTTTCCTCGACCAAGTTACTATACTCCTCCTGTAAATGGAACATGAACATAACCTCAGTGCAATCCTCGCCAAGGACATTTCAAGAGGGTTTTGGGAAGGGGCACGAGAATACAAAACCACGCACACAAAGGAATAAGAGGAATGAGCTCTAATGGGGACAAAATGGGCTCAAATGCGCTCCAGCCAAGCGTTGGATTAAGTCCAGCACCTCACCTGGCCAACCACCGGTACTGCGACAGACTTCCACAGAAAACAATGGAGGCCGCAAATAAAACTAGAACAAATTAAAAGCTTTTTAGAAAAAATAACTTGCCAATTTTTTTATTGGAATTTTTAAAAAGAAATAGTAAACATTTAAATACGTTTTTTTTCTTAAAACATGTTCTAACAAGGCGTACGATATATGAAGAACACTTTCTAAGGCAAGGGGGAGGGAGTTAGGACTCAAGACTCCATCCACAGGTGAAACCCATAACCACACCAGTCAATCACAGGTAGCCTGACCACAGAAGAAACAAACTCACTTCCCAGTGAATTTTTTGGGGCTCACGGTGTCTATGAAGGTCTCCGTTGCTTTGCTCCTAATTATTACTAAAAAAGGAGGTGAGGAGGAGAGAGATTTTACCAGCAAATGATCAACATTTTGTGCAGTGAAGCAATCCCTGCCAGATAAGTCTTCTCACTTAAGTGATCCTTGACACGGTTGCAGAATGAGAGCATGAGCATGATTCGCTTACAGCCCTCAAGCCCGGGCTCTTCGACTGAACCTCCACGCCAGACAGACCAGCAACCCCCTCTCAGCGCCTTGAGACACTCACGGGTGAGTAGCGGCACTATACAAAACCTGATTGATTGACAGCCTGCTCTAAGTCTATTCTAGCCCATGTCAAAATACTGGCTGCACTGCCATTTTATTAGGGTTAGATGGAGTTTGCTGAGCCCCACTGCACGTAATTCCGTGGAGTCGCAAGATTACTCTGTTGTGCAATGGGGAGTTCCACGTTCGGGCGGAGATTGCCGGCATGCCTGTCCATGTTGTGTAGGGATCGCAAAGGGCATCCATGCACACCAAAATCGCACGGGAACGGTGCGACTCGGTCCTGAAGTGTGCTTGTGTTCTAAATCACGCGTGAACAGCACCACGCGGTCCGCATGGGCAAGCCCATCTTGTTTTTCTGCTCTCTGTTTTGGTGCTGGGCCTAATTTTTAATCTCTTGTTAATCTTTGTCATCCTCCTCCTTTATTACATTTCTACCCCTAGTTTTTACTTTTTACAATAGTGTGCTTGTTTTGTGTGTTTTTGTGACTCTTTGACTTAGTTTATTTTCCCCTACTTCTTTCCTAATTTCGTCCTTCTTTGCTTTGCCTTCCATTCCCGTCTTAGTTTATTTGTTTTCCTCACCCAGCGCCATGGCAGAGGGGCAGGATCCACGCGGGCACCACCGCCCAGGTGTGCAGCCCCGGGCAATCTTTGGAGAGGAGGAGGTACCAGCTCTAGTTTTTTTTGTGCAGCGCCCCCTCCCCTCTATTCTGGGAGCAGGCCAGCCCGGTAGTGGCTACTCCTTGCGAGAGCACTGGCGGCGCTGGGGGACGGTGCGCGTGGCTCCAAAGTGAGGTTGGCGCACCTCCCAGCAGATAAGGTGCCATCGGGCCGACATTCTCAACAGGGAGCAGCCACCTCGACCTGCTAGCTTTTGGGATTCCGGGCTCGTGAGAATTAATTGTGTGTCTGTTCTACAATGCTAAAAAACAAATCCCAATAACATGCTGCTCACACTCAGAGGTAAGATATGTGTTTAGTAAAGTTTAGACTGGTATTATTATTATTATTATTGTGTGATCCATTTTCTAGTTTCTACTAGGCAGGTGCCGCGACTTAATCGCATTCATCAGGTGCTCGCTTTTGCTGATTAATTAAGAAGACATTGCAGACTGTTTCTTCTGTCACTATAGTGAATCACTGAATAGTGTGTTCTCTCTGTGACTTTGTTTATGTAGCTCGTACAGTTCCTTGTTTTTTATTTAATTGAATTCACAGTGATAATGTGAAGTATGCATCTATGCATTGCAAAAATGGAGAGTGAGTTGGCTCATCAAGGGGGTTGAGAAATAGGAATAGAATAAAATCAAAGGTCATTCACTGCAATATATTAGTTCCAAATGTAGTTTTTGTTAAGGAGATTTGGAATATGGATTTAACGACAGTCGATAGACTCGAGTCGAAAGAAACTAGTAGTACTATAGGTGATCTGTTTTAGCGTCTGCTTTTCATAAAGCATTTTGTGGGGGGTAGAATCACAAATCTATTTTTATTTTTCTTAATTTCTTTCATCGGTACCCAAGGGGAAGAAGATTCGGAGAGGTCCGGGGCAAGCTGGTCAGCCGGCGTCGACCACCAGCGCCACTTCAGAGGGCTCTCTTGATCCCAGTAAGTCCTTTTATGATTGTTGTGGACTTCTTAGGGTAAAATGGACGTAGAATCTTGGGGTATTTATTGGTCTATTGGAATGTTGGTGATATCTATTTTGATTTGTGAAGATTCAGATAGCAGGCCCAAGTAAGCTAGTGTTTGAAATTAAAAATCACCATGTATGTTTGTTGAAAAGGCTTTCCTTTTCCTGCTTATGCCGAGCTCTAACGTAGTTCAGCTCATGAGAGAGTGGCCATGGTCATCATGGACCCCCTCCCTCCAATGTAGTGTGCTGCAGACCCGTTCATTTGTAGTTACAGTACTCCAGCAGTTTCCCAAGACAGTGCAGAAAGGCTGGAAAGAACAGTATGAGGACGCACTCGCATTGCATTTGCCATCCAACCCCATGGGTTTTTCAATGAGCGTCATTCCATGCCTGGCTTGTCTGACTTTGTGAACCAACCAATCAATTGCCCAGAGTGATAATTAGAAGATACATTCTAACTAACCATGGGCAAAGCACTACGCTACACTCGCGCAGTTTGCGAAGTTTGCGCTACTTTGCTCTACTCGAACTGCACGTAGCACAGTGCAAACACGCGTAGCGTAGTGCAGCGGTCATTTTTTACTTGCTTGCATTCCTCAACGACAAGTTGGCGACTGCGAGCAAGCAAAATGGCATCCCGGCGAGACTTTTTCCTTGTTCGCGATCAGCAACATCAAGTTGGCGATCGCGAGCATGGAAAATAAACCTCCCTGCTAGACTCTCAACACGGGGAGGTCAGGTTTCTCATTGCGAGTGGTCGCGTATACCTGTGACCGCTCGTGATGAGAAACTACCAGTCCGCGTTGAGAAAGCTGCCGCTCGAGTAAAAATATACTTGAGCGGCAGAAAACTACAGCTCGCGCTGTGCAAGATGCCGTTTTCAATGATTGCAGTGCCGGATGCTTGTCTGCACTGTGCAATCATTGAAAACAGCATCTTGCACAGTGGGAACAGGGTACTACGCAGTTCGCGTAGTGCTACGCGTAGCGTGAAGTGCACTTCGCGTAGCTACGCGTAGCACTACTTCGCGAACTACGCCCATCCCTAATCTAACTGACCTGTAGTGCTGCATTTCGGGTTGCGTATCTGGGATATAAATTATGTGTAATGTTTTATATTCTACCCACACAGAACATCAGTGATGCCGGCTCCTGTGCCGCTGCACGAGGAGACGACGACGGCTCAGTTCTTGCAGGGTGAGACGTGCCAGCATTGACGGGCATTGGTAAGTCACATATTTCTTAAAATTGCTATGCTCACTAGCCATTGCCATGGCGTCGCTGATCGGCGTCATCAAAAATGACTGAAGTGAAGCCCCCAGCTTTACCAGCCACAGCGGTGGTTGAGTTATTAAGGACTCTTCTATCTGCCAAGGCAGCAAAATCTCACATAATGTGCTTTGATGGCTTGAAGGAGACATGAAAGAACAGAAGGCAACTTGAAAGAAAATAAATGAATGGTATATGAGTGAAAGGGTGGGTGGGCCATTTTTGGCATATGCCACATTTAATCATGCAATACCCATGTGAACTGATTCCAGAACGTATATCATGGTTTACCCTTACAGAATAATTTACACTTGTGCAGATTTTTCCCTTCTGAATTGAACTGCGAGTGAATAAGCCAAAGATGATGAATCGATGATCAGTGTAGTGGCCCCTCTATTATATATATAAAAAGCTCTACCCTACCTATCTAATCCATCTACCTTATCTCCTGCAGTAGAGAACATTAAGTTTCCTTTCCTTGGTTCTTGATGATCGGCATAAATACAAAGTCCTACACCTACAATATATGGAAATTATAGCCACGGCCAAAAAATCCTACCTAGGAGGCCGAATCAGCCAATCTGCCAACTCACATAAAGAATTATACAAAATCGTGAAGGAATTCACCCACCCCCCTCGTGCTCACAAACACATACCTCCTCGCAGGAGTGGGTAGAATCTCTCTCAGCTTTCTTTGTTAATAAAATTAATGATATTCACAAACTCTTCCCTAAAGTCACTAACACCCTGCTTAGATTGGATGAACCCTTCCCACGATACACCTACTCTATTAAAGAATTTAGTAAACTAACAGAAGAAGCAACCTCTGTCTAACAGAAGAAGACACCTCTGTCTTGCTCAGCAGGATGAAATCCGGCTTGCTAACCAACCCCGCGTCTACACAGATTATATCCAAAATAGGCCCTGCACTCATCCCCACCCTAACGTATATCCTGAATCTCTAATTTTCAGAATCTACTGTACCTGCACATTGGAAGGAAGCTATTATCAGACTTATTCTAAAAAATAACAACAGCTGATCCCAAACAACTCGCCAATTACAGACCAATCTCTCTCCTACCCCTGTTTGGCTAAGTAATGGAAGCGGCTGTAAACCATCAACTCTCCACATATCTAGAAAATAATAATCTGTTAGATTCCTCTCAATCAGGCTTCCGGTCTTATCATAGTACCGAGGCAGCTCTGATTTAAATCATAGATAACATCAGGCTCTCTCTCGGTGCTAGGCAGTCTGCCATCCTTATTTTGCTCAACTTGTAGGCTGCTTTCGACACCATCTCTCATGGCATCCTTTTGGCATGCCTATGGGAGCTTGGTGTCTAGGACCCGGCTCTGAAATGGATTACGAGCTACTTGACGGAACGGTCCACCAAGGTACAAATTGGGAATTTCTGCTCCAACAGCCAACCCATTGACAAGGGAGTTCCCCAGGGATCGATATTGAGTCCCACACTTTTTAACCTTTATGTCTCGCCTTTGGCTAAAATAATGACTCAGTCTCCTATGCAGATGACACGCAATTGTTGATCACCCTCGACCCAGATCCCATTGACATCCAATGCAGATTTAAACGATGCATATCATCAGTAAATAAATGCATGTCATGAAATCACCTGCTGCTCAATGCGAGCAAGACAGGAATCATGCTCTTTGGAGACGCACAACACCTACGGACCACAGACTGATGGCCTTCCTCTTTGGGGACGTGCCCGCCGCCCAAACAGAAGTTCGATATCTGGGAGTCATCATGGACAATACACTTTCCATGAAGGATCACATCAACTCTGTGGTCCGTACCAGCTATGGGTTAATGCGCTCCCTTGGGAAAGTCTTTAAATGGATTCCCCTCTGCTCCCGGATGCCACTTGTACAGGGTCTAATCATAAATCGACTAGACTATGGCAATGCACTGTTCGCATCCATAAACGATAGACTCTTGTCAAAACTTCAAGTACTTCAGAACACCGCGGCCAGATTGGTCTTGAATCTCCCCCCTCGATAACCATCAGCTCCCAGCCTGAAGACCCTCCACTGGCTACCTATAAAAAGAGGGTCACCTTTAAGCTATGCTGCCTGATACATAAAACTCTGAACAACAAGGGGCCTGCTTACTTAGCAGAGAAACTTATCAAATATCAGCCAGTGCGAATCCTCCGCTCCTCCAACAAGCATCTCCTAACAATCCCCAAGGTTCGAACGGTAAAAAACAGCAATAGTTCTTTTTCCAAAGTTGCACCCGAACGATGGAACGCATTGCCAATTCACCTAAGCGTAGAAACAGACCACAAAAAATTCTGCAAAACTCTCAAATCTTGGCTATTCTAATTCTTTAATAATTCTTGTCTGTACCCTTCCTAATTTTTCCAGTGTATACAAAGCGCTATGATACCCAACGGTGATAACTGCGATCAATAAATAAATACCTACTACTACTACTTGGTTCTTGCCCAGCACATGAATTTGTTGTGGCTGGTGAGGCCTCAGAGTAAAGTGGGAGTAAGTGCATGATATGATATCAAGTTTGATATATGGGATACACATTGACAAATGTTCCAAATAAATTCTATATAATCCGTTCCTTTACCTGTAGTGAAGTCCATTATATTCATTTTCCTCCACTTCTACTTACGACGGACAGTATAATATATTAATATCCACATTTCATACATGAGGTGTGTGACTGACGTAGTATTTATTATTCATCATCCTCTTTGGAGGGAGGGTAGAAAGAGAAATGCATTTGGCGAAGAGCAGGGCCATTGGAATTAAATAACTGTCAACCACAGCTGCAGCCAGTAGCAAACAAGCAGAGGCACTGGCTAGCAACGAGCATGGCTTCATTATTTTAGCACCATACACATCTTTTACTCCATAATAGTGCATAATGTCGTACTCATTAATGAGGAGTCATTTTATTTTTCAACTCAAAGTGTCTGACTCTGTATATTATAGTTACTTGAAGAGGCTTTAGAAGAAAAAATAATCCAATCACTGTTTTTTAATCCTGTGATAGTATTTTCTGCCAGTCTGCCTGTTACTTTTCTGCCACACAGTCACTGCTTGATGTTTTCAACATGTGTGGGGAAAAGAAAACATAAAATTGGTCTTGTGATTCTCCTAATCATAATCACATCAAATAAATTCCAATGGCCCAGGGGACCCTCAATGTACTGCTACTCTGCCACACTGTTATTTAAAACAATTGTTTACAAAGAGCTTTATTTGCAATTTGTCTTTTTTGTTTTTTTCAATATAGCTGCGCCTGCTGGTCTAGCCGCACCACCCAACAGGCAGGAGAGAGCGGCCCGTTTGCGGCGGCAGAGGCTGGAGTGTATCCAGCTTGAATACCGGCGGCTGGTGGTCCTGGAAGAGGAGGTCGTCGATGCCCAGCAGCCAGGCCCCAGTGCACTTGATACCCCTCAGTCTCCAGCCTCCCGACCATCCCATCGCCAGCACCGCCGCCAGCCAACTGCTGCCACCCCCCAGGCCATTGCTGCACCGCATACTGCAGCGGCTGGCACTATCGAAGGCTGGTTCACCTCAATGAGGCAGAGCATGGACCAGCTCCGTACCGATGTTCATAATGCCCTCATCTAACCCTTTTTTAAATATTTTGTTTTGGTGGGAGGTATTTGTTGTTTGTCGGGGCTGGGTGGAGAGTGTGGGAAGGGAGTTGTGCGTGGGACTCTAGAGACTATGATAAACATTTTGAGTTTTGGGGCTTGGATCAGTTTTGTTTGGGAGAGGGGTGGGCATGTTGTTTGGGTGGAGAGTGTGGGTTGCTTTGTAACTAAATGAAGGGGGAATATATGTTTTATAATCTAAATTTATGCTTGAAGTAGTTTATTTTACTTTGCACTGCTGCCTTCCATAGTTTTGTGCAGCCTGTTTATGTGCCTGTAACTTAAGACTGGAAATGTTGTAACACTTAGTTATAAAGTCTAGGTTTATACTTCTGTAACTATCTTGATCATTATGGTGAATGCTGCCATGATGAGATAACCTCGGCTATATTGTGTCGAGGGTCTGAACTATCGAGATAAAAACAGTAGCAGTTCATTTATTTCTTACTAAGTTAAATTACATTCATACTAGTTGTCTTACTTGAATAGACGTGCAGCAATAACAGGGGAGGTATCACAACTTCACAAGCGAGGTCCCACCCAGGTGAGATCCAACTGTAGGATTGTTCTGAGTGATTGATTGATTGATTGATGATTATCCATCGTAGGCAACTGATTGGAAGTGAAGAGATGGGGTGAGTGGGTTATATATATTTATCAAAGATTTACAACCAATTGACATCATCTGAGTCGTGCGTGGTGATGATGACACAACGAGAGCGCTAACTGTGCTAAAATAGAAAAAATACCAATGCAAGTAAGTTTTGGCTAATGTGGAGCTAGCAGCATCATATGTGAAAGCCACAAGTCATGAAACATTTACTCAAAGTCTGGAGTGGACAAGCTTAGGTTAGGCATTTACGGTTAGGAAACACAATGCCTTAATGATGATGCTGCCGACAACGGATGTTCTTCATTCTATATCTAAAAATCTATGGATCATTTTAATGTACGGGTTGGTAATGGGCTGGGGTGGGCTACTGCTTCGAAGATTCTACAGTACGTTAGTGTTGCTTTCACCACATCTGCCCAAACAAGTATGTGATCCATTGAGGGGGTAATTTTAAGCCACAGCTCAATAAATCAAACAGCTCATGGGAAGAGGGTTAGGGGTTTGATGAATGCATCCAGGGATGTGTGTGGGTGCGTTTGTGTGCGTGTGTGCCTGTTATGTTATATTATTATTATTAATTAATTCTTGTTAAGCGCATGGCTACCCGTAGGCATCCCAGCGCTGAGCAACTACGGACAGTATAGGGTCTTGATATATTTTATATAGCTCAAAATCACCTTCAGGTCTCTAAGCGCTTTTAGAGAGAGTGACCAGAGTCACTGACGGCAGCTGGAAACACAAGGCAGCAACAGAAATCACACTTTGACTACCATCTCACTAAATAGTAGCGTTTTGAGTTGTTTCCTAAATGTAAGGAGGACCGGTTCCCTACGAAGGTCCTCACTGCCTGTGTGTGTGCCTGTGTGTGCCTGTGTGTGCCTGTGCCTGTGCAAGTGTGTGTCTGTGCAAGTGTGTGTCTGTGTGTGCGTATGAGTGTGTGTGTGCCTGTGTTGGTGTGTGCCTGTGCATGCGATGCAAAACAAGGCCACATTGATCTGGGCAATAAGCAGCAGCCGCCCACCATTCACCATCAATCTGTTGTTAGAAGGAAACAAAGGAAGGATTATGAGAGAGTACAGACACACGCATTGCAAACAGTCCTTCTGCCCCGGGAGTACAGACACACGCATTGCAAACAGTCCTTCTGCCCCGGGAGTACAGACACATGCATTGCAAACAGTCCTTCTGCCCCGGGTCTAGACCCAATTTACCATAAATCCAAATGTTCCGTCTGCTAGGTTATGGAGTGAACCCAATCACCCACTTCTCTTAGTTAATATTTATTTAGGAGTTTTACATGGGAAACATCCTTTACAACGCAACTTTTACCACGCAGTGCTTTTACATCGCAACTTTTACAACGCAAACCATTACAACACATTGCGCTGGGGGGCGCTCTAGGATAGGGAATAGATTTAATTTACTGTCCAACACCTTCCCTACTACCCACGGGGACTGGAGTTGGAATAGTAAATTAAACTATTCACTATCCAGCACCCCAAAGCGCTATGCGTTGTAACAGCATGCGTTGTAAAACCTGCGATGTAAAAGCATGCGTTGTAATGTCATACATCCGTTTTATATAGTGCTAGCCAGACTCAAGGGTATCAGAGCCCTTTACAACATGTATCAAAGATGCAACCAAACATAGGAAGTGACAGTAGAGAGCAGAGTGATTCATGACACGTACAGTGCAAACACAAAGAGAAGCAGATAAAGCGTAGGGATCAAATTAATACATTCATATATGATCCCTACGCTTTATCTGCGTCTCTTTGTGTTTGCACTGTACGTGTCATGAATCACTCTGCTCTCTACTGTCACTTCCTATGTTTGATTGCATCTTTGATACGTGTTGTTAAGCGCTCTGATACCCTCGGGTCTGGCTAGCGCTATATAAAACTCCTAAATAAATAAACTATATATGATTGTTAAAAGAAAAATGATACTGTATTGCAAAATTGGGTGGTGTGTCTGTATTCTCCTCGGGAATGTCCACTCTTTGTGGCCTCTCGGCACTGGTCCGGCAGGTAAGCAGGAGTGTTGTTGAGCTCATCTAGCTTTCGCCTTTCGGTTGTGAAGGAGACTGGAAGAAAGCCTGGGGATGGTAAAAGAGAAACTCTATTTTAGAGTCTAAAAGAATGACAAGGAAGGTAAGCTTCATGAGGGGAGTGTATCAAGATGAGAAGACTCTGAGGCAGAGCAAACCAAAACACATGAGGGGGGTGCACAGAGTTTCACTTTTGCCACAAGTCCAACACACACACAGCAGCATTTCACAAACACACCCTCTCTCTATTCCAAATAGCTGAGCAGTACTCGGCCTCAGACTCTTGGTGTACCTTTGAACTGAAGCCGATACGCAATAACTTCTTGCTGTGTGTTGAGGAAGTCCCGCAGCTCCCAGTCCCGCCTGGAGTTCTTCTTCCAGGATGCGCCTCCGGTCCTGAGTGACTCCGAGTAACCCCTTACCAGTACCAGACCAGTCATCCTCATGAATCACCAGGACCCGGTGTCCGACGGATCAGAAAAAAAGGAGGGTACCTCTGCAATTAATGACATCTGGCCAAGTGTGAAAGGGCTGATCATCACCTGCAGGCAAAATAAAATAGGCGCCCGTCACTCGAGCGCAAACAATGCAAATCAATCATCATCTCAAGAAATTTACCATATTCCAGTTCAGCACGCACCCTCCCCGAGTGTCTGCCCCGCAATGATTCATCAATCAACTTAAATCATCACACACGCAAACAGTCCCTCACCATTGCAAGAGTTGAAGTTACCTCATCCAATCCAAGGCAAGCACGGGTACTTCAGGTGTTGGATATTCAATCATCTTTGATGCAGGCAACACATTGGAATTTGGTATTGGGAGGCAGTGCTGTACAAACTAAGGGGAATGTCACCAAGAACCGGCGATAAAAACACTAAGCGCACTTAGCGCTAGGGTAATTATCACCGGCCATCGCTGGTTTCTATCTCTGAGATAGCGCCATCAGCGGCGCTGATCTCAAAAGCGATAGAAATATCAGAGATAGCTACATATTGTGCGATTATCGCTGGAAATCCAGCGATAATCGCACCATGATTGGCAAAACGTTGGTGTTAGGGTAGGGCAGACTTAACCATGATATCCACCTTCCATTGGATATCATAGGAAAGTCAAACTACAAGCAGGCGAAAGAAGAGTAGCGATAACCACGGTTAGCGCTACTTTTCTTATCGCTTTGCTTGTTAGCGTGCCCATTGATAATTGGAAAAATGACGGTTAGCGTTATCTCATTAGAGATGCAAAGGGAAGCGTAGGAAAAAAGGGTGCTAACATGCGATTATGCATGTTAGCACCCTCCTGGTGATAGGGCGAAAACATTATCTCTGCTTTTCAAGCTTTTAAAGCCAGAAAAGCAGAGAGAAGGCCCTTGATGATATGCCCCTTAATGATTTTATGGGGACGCCGTTCTAGTACAAAGTGATGCAAAAAGGGGTAGGCATTAGGCAATAGACATACAAGGGGGGGGGGGTAGGCATTGTCCTCATGTCATGAAGGAATTGTGGAGGCTTCGTCAATGCACACTGGTCCAACTGCGATCCAGCAATATATGTGACACATACAAAAAAATGGGGGGCTGCATAAATCTGACACAAAAATAATAATGTTCCCCTAGCTAATTTAATTTGTTATGTTTATTTGCAAAGAAAAAACTAAGTTCAATGAGAAAATTTAAAAAGTTCTATTGGGGCACTGGCATACTTAATCCGGGAAGTAGAGTGTGTCCTCAAACTCATGCGGTTCACCCAGAAGTCGGTCGGCTAACACATTTGATTCAAATTTGGACCAGTCACCCTCACCCTGTGCTGCTGTTTCAGGAACGGTGTAATTGTGTGGTATAAAATGTTTCATTTTGATCACAGCAAACACAAGGAGATGATGGAACGAGCGCTGAAACTTTTCAGACACTCACCCCTAGTTACAGATCTGGGTTTAATCCATTGTTATTTTGCTCACTTCGCCACCTCAGTTCAGACCCAGCTATATGCAAATCAGCCTTGACCCTGTGCCTCATGGGAACAGTCCATTCCAAACTGCCAAGCCAGGTCTTCCCTGGACCAGAAACAAGCATCCTGGGACCAGTTTCTGAGTAACACCCTTCATCAGCCAGGCCAGCTTGAATCCAGTGGCAAAGGGACCCACGTCTGGGCATACCCTGCCAACTTAGGGCGAACAAAGCTAACACAAGGAGATGATGGACAGAGCCCTGAAACTTTTCAGACACACACTCCCAGTCACAGATCTGGGTTGGATCCATCATCATCGTTTAGCTCACTTCGCCACCCCAGTTCAGACCCAGCTATATGCAAATCAGTCTTGACGCTGTGCCTCATGGGAACAGTCCAGCCCGAACTACCAAGCCAGGTCTTCTCTGAACCTTCTTCAATGCACACTGGTCCAACTGCGATCCGGCAATATTGTTCAGTCTGTATCGAATAGCAAAACATAATACATATTGCATAACCCATTATGCAGATTCGTAACGCAATATATCAGGTTAAGACATAAAGCCAGATACTATAGTCAGGAAAGCAAAAACCAGAAAAGAGGAGTTCTACAAATAATACATTTTACCTAAGCCATACACTTAATTTGAATGTTCTGGCCCCAAATCTGCATACCTAGCTTTTTACGCTTCGATGATTTAAGAGACTATATTCTAAATTAAAAATATTATAAAATTTAGCCCGCCACATCTCGAACGTAAGGGCTTCTCGCTGCAGCCACGCTGAAGTAATACATAAGAGTACCACCGCTGCTGCTATGAAAATAATATATATAAATGTATATGTTGGCTGGCCTAATTGTACATTTTCACCTATATCCGTCAGCATTATATCTCTTGTCAAGCAAATTTGTTGCCCAAGAATTTGACAATAAATAGTCACATTGAAGCCTTAATTGCTGAAGCACATTACAATAAAAAAATGTGAACCATCACAGCTTTTTTCGTACTGCATCTAAAGCATTTGCCATCATTAGAACCCTCCCACTTCATCATCTTCACAGGTGTGAGATACAAATCAAAAATCATCTTATAATGTTGTGCTTTCAGATTTGCAGACAATGAAATCTTCCCCGTCATATCAATTGATTGTTGCACATAGCCCGCTTCCAATCCCAACCGTTCCCTCCATTTAGCGGTTTGTGCATCCATGTCATCAGGTTGGGTTTCGATTAGTTTAGTATACAAACCACCTAGCCGTACCCTCCTTCTGATTGCCTCGACTATCGGGAGCTTAATTATTCCCTCTCTTATATGTTTCAGCAAAAAATCCTGAACCTGTAAATATTTTTACAAATTCTTTTGTTGAAGACCATATCTATTTACTAGCCCTATAAACAAATCTAATGTCCCACCCTGAAAAAGATCTCCTAATAGTCTAATCCCTTTAGCCCTCCAGTTCAACATCCTAATAGCCCCAAAAATGGGAGGAGAAATAGCTGCCGCATCCAGCGGTGTATAATAGGTAAACCGTGGAACAGCTAACACTTTCCGTACTACTTTCCAAACTTTGTAAGCTGCGAGCACTACCTTGAACCTAGTTTTTTAAAATAACTTGGTTCATCAAACTGAACTAAGAAGTTTCTAGCTTCCAATCAATCAATCATAGTATCTATAAAGTGCACTACATATCCGTGAGGGTCTCAAGGCGCTATGGGGGAAGCTGCTACTGTTCGGAGAGCCAGGTCTTGAGAAGTCTCCTGAAGGTTAGGAGTTCTTCGGTCTACCGCAGGTGGATGGGGAGGTTGCTCCATGTCTTTGCGGCAAGATGGGAGAATGATCTGCTGCCGGCGGTCACTCTTTGGATGTGGGGTACAGTGGCGAGGGCATGGTCTGCGGAGCGGAGCTGGTGGTTGGGGGTGTAGAGGATGAGTCAGCTGTTGAGGTATGCTGGTCCGGTGTTGTGGAGTGCCTTGTGGCATGGGTGATGAGTTTGAAGGTTATCCTCTTGTTGATAGGGAGCCTGTGCAGGTCTCCCAGGTGGGGTGTGATGTGGCTGCGGCGACGGATGTCGAGGATCAGGCGTGCGGAGGAGTTCTGGATGCGTTGGTGCTGTTTCAGGAGTTTGGCCGGGGCTCCTGCGTAGAGGGTGGTTACGTAGTGCAGTCTACTGCTGACGAGGGCCTGGGTGATCGTTGTCCTCATTTCAGTGGGGATCCACTTGAAGATCCTGTAAAGAATGCGGAAGGTGTTGAAGCAGGAGTCGTCCCAGGCCGAGGGGGTGAGGACCTCCATCTTGTTCGAGTTCAGCTTCAGTCAGCTGTTTCTCATCCAGTCGGCGACGGCCTTCATTCCTTCGTGGAGGTTGGTTTTGGGAGTGTGGGGGTCTTTGGTGAGGGAGAGGATCAGCTGGGTGTCGTCTGCGTAGGAGATGATGTTGAGGTTGTGCCGTCGCGCGACGTGGGTTAGCGGTGACATGTAGATGTTGAACAACGTTGGGCTGAGGGATCAGCCTTGGGGTACGCCGCAGATGATCCCGGTGGCTTCGGAGCGGAAGCGGGGGAGGTGGACGCTCGGTGTTCTGCCGGAGAGGAAGGAGGTGGTCCAGTCCAGGGCCTTCTCCTGGATTCCGGCATCATAGAGGCGTGTTTGTAGTGTGTGGTGTAAGACCGTGTCGAAGGCGGCTGACAGGTCCAGG
The DNA here is from genome assembly GCF_964261635.1 of Lissotriton helveticus. Lineage (NCBI taxonomy): Eukaryota > Metazoa > Chordata > Amphibia > Caudata > Salamandridae > Lissotriton > Lissotriton helveticus. The sequence goes on along the minus strand of NC_136066.1, from coordinate 14,149,703 downwards.
AGAATGAGGGCCACGGTATCTCCGTTATCAAGCAGGGTCCTGATGTCATCCGTGGCAGCGATGAGGGCAGTTTCGGTGCTGTGGTTGCGGCGGAACCCGGACTGGGACGGGCCCAGGATGCTGTTCTCCTCGAGAAAGCTGGTCAGATGTTTGTTGACGGCCTTTTCAATTACCTTCGCCGGGAACGGGAGCAGGGAGATGGGTCGAACGTTCTTGAGGTCCTTGGGGTCCGCCTTGGGTTTCTTGTGTAAGACGTTGATCTCTGCGTGCTTCCAGCTCTCCGGGAAGGTCACTGTCTCAAAGGAGATGTTGATGGTTTTCCGGAGATGGGTGCGATGGTGCTGCTGGCTTTGTTGAAGATCTAGTGTGGGCAGGGGTTTTCTGGGGATCCGGAGTGGATGGTGTTCATGATCTTGATGGAGTCATCGTCGTTGATGTTGGTCCAGGAGAGCAGGCGGTTGGTGCAGGTGGTGGTTGTGAAAGCAGGGGTCTCAGTGATTGCCGGGGTGGTGACGGCATCAAAGCTGTCGTGGAGGTCTGCGATCTGGCGATGGAAGAAGGTGGCCAGCGAGGTGAACAGGTCTTGTGAAGGGGGATGTCGTTGGTGTTGGAGCTGGGGTTGGAGAGTTTTTTCACGATGTTGAAGAGCTCTTTGCGGTTGTGTGCGTTGCTGTCTAGGCGGTCTTTGAAGGAGGTCTTTTTGGCAGATCTGATGAGGTGGTGGTGGTGGTGGTGGTGGTGGTGTCTGCGGGTGGCGTTCTTGTGGGCTGTGTAGCTTTTCGGTGTTTGTTCACGGATCCAGTTTTTTTCGAGTTTTCTGCAGGTTCGCTCGGAGGGCTGGAGGTCTTCGGTGAACCAGCTGGCTTTCTTGCTGGTGTGGGTGTTGGAGGGCTTCTTGAGCGGGGCGAGGATGTTGGCGCAGTCGTTGATCCACTCTCTGAGGTTACGGGCTGTGGCGGGGTCAGTCGGGTCTGCGGGGGTCCTGGGCGAGGGTGGTGGTTAGCTGGTCTTCGGTGACGTTGCTCCAGCGGTGGAGAGCAATCTGCTGGGTGCAGTGGTGCGTGGTGGGTTTCCGGACGGTGAAGTGGATGCAGGGGTGGTCGTTCCAGTGGAGTTAGGTGGTGCGGTTGAAGACGATGTGGGAGCTTGCTGAGAAGATGGGGGTCAAGCGTGTGGCCGGTGGAGTGGGTGGGTGTTGTGATGAGTTGTCTAAGTCTGAGGTTGGTGTGATCAGGGTGGAAGAGTTGGAGGCAATGTTGTTCTCGAGGTGGAAGTTCAGGTCCCTGAGGAGGATGTAGTCCGTGGAGGCAAGGGCCTGTGTGCTGATGAAGTCAGCGATTGAGTCGCTGAACTGGGGCCAGGGTCCAGGAGGTCTGTAGACGAGGGTACCTCTGAGGGTGGTGTTGGGGTCGGTGTGGATCTGGAAGTGCAGGTATTCGGTGGTGCTGAGGGAGTCGTCGGTGAATGTCGAGATTTTGAGAGTGTTCCTGTGGATGATGACAATTCCTCCTCCTACTCTGTTGGTGCGGTCCTTGTGGGTGATCTTGTAGCCTTCCAGGATGGCTATGGCAATGTCGGGTGCCGAGGAAGGGTTCAGCCAGGTCTCCGTCAGGAAGGCGACGTCTGGGGTGTTGGTATCGAATAGGTCCCAGAGTTCGACGGCGTGTTTGCGGGCGGAGCTGGTGTTAAGCAGGATGCATCTGAGGAAGTTGGGTTCTTTGGTAGGTGGGTTGGCGGGCCGGATGCTGGTGAAGCTGCAGATCCGGCAGGAGAAGGGTCCTTGGGTGCGCTTCGGGGCGGCCAGGCAGTAGGTGCATGATCGTCCGGCGTGGAGTGCGCTGAGGGTGCTGGAGTTGTAGCAGAGTCGGGCATCGTGGTGTTTGCGAGGGCCAGGGGGTCTGGCGCTGGGTGTGGTCCAGGGGCAGACGGGTACAGACTGGCTTGCCTTAGGCGCGCCCGCTGCGTGGCCTCCATATGAGAGGAAGTGGGAGGGAGGAGCAGCTGGGAGGCGGGAGCGGGGCGCCGAATGGGAGTGCGGGAGGCCGGGGATGCAGGGACGCAGCCGCGGGAAAAGGGCGAGGGGCACCAAATTGGCAAAAAGTGGAGAATCAAAAAAGGCACAGAGTAGAGAGTGAGATGGGCACAGAAAAAACAGAAGAGCACAGAATTGTGCAGAGCAAAGCGGGTGCGGGCGGCAAGGCAGGCGGGGAACAGTAGTTAGGCACAAGGGAGAAGCAATATGGGTACAGAGGGTACAATTAGACACACAGCAACACAGTTAAGGCAATTCAATCAATACAATGCGGGTAAGGGCGGCGAGGCAGGCACAGTCAGGTGGAGCCGTGCAGCAGCGTGTGGAGCAACCTGCCTGCGAGCATTTGGTATATTGATGGTTTTTTCGCTATCGATTCATCTTCACCTGTCAACAATATCCGTATGTTTTGAAGCATACATAATAATAAAAAATAAAATTAGGAACAGACCACACCCCCCCCCCCGATTACGTGGTAGCATTGTTAGAATTGGGGGTCCCTGGTTGGCAAAGGTAGGCACTTGTGACAAGCAGGGACCCTCTCCTCTATTTAGGGCAAGGGAATTACCCCTTCAGAATAACCCCTGCTCACCCTTTAGGTTGCGTGGCGCGAGCAGCAAAGGCTAATCTTCAGGGCGCTGTCAGTTAAGCATTTATGACTACACAAAGTAAATCCACTGATCCCCACAAATGGACACCAGGCTGTAGGTTGTATAAAATATATGTGTACTTTATGTAAAAATATATGTAGGTAGGTAAAATTATCACAAGACCTTCTATAACGTTTTAAAATTGGGGCCACAGATTTCAAAATGGCAAGTGTTTCTTTAAAGTTCAGAAAAATGCTTAGGCTGCTTCTATCTGGTTCCAATCACCTTAAAAATAGTTCCACCACTCTCAGGGCACTATTTCCTGGTGCTGGTACAAGGTTCGTGAGGGCTGTGTCCTTCGTAGCGCTTCTGTGTGTGTCGTTCGGGCGGGGAGAACAGGCCCTGCTGATGCCCACGTGCCTCGCACGGCGCGGTCGTCTTTACTGAGGGGTACGAGTGGTACCACTCTTGTGCGACCCGTACTCCGGCACAAACTTGACGGCTCCGACCAGGGTACGCGCCTCACACAGGTGGCGTACCGGGCCGGTCGGGCAGAAGCGTATTGACCCAAATGAAGGCGCACAGGTTTCAAGGGGAAATCAGAACGTTGCGGGCCCCGAGCCCGTTGCAGCAAGTTGGTAAAGTGCAGTACCTTGAAGGGCGCGGCGTACAGTCTTCAGTCGTCCTTCTTTGTAGGGGACGAGTCGTACGCTGTTAGTGCGCTTCGTGGCACCAGCGTATCTCCGGGTCTCTTTTAATCAGCGGGTGTGTTCTCACAGGCAGGCGCGGCCCACGACATCCAGTACGGACGGTACTGGGTGTCACCTCAGGAGGGCGGCGAGGCCTGTATCGTGACTTGGAAGGCAAAGCGGGGCGGCCGGGTACGTTCAGACAGACGGGCGGCTGTCCGGGCGTAGATCCCTCTCCGAAGGGGAATCCTGGCAGGAGGGGTGAGAGAGCACTTTTGCGCGCTCCAATATCCGGCGGGGTGGCAGAGGAGCAGGCGGCCTGACCCAAGGGGCAGAGAGCGGCTCTACACGAGCTTGGCTCTCAACGGACAAAAAGGCAGACCAGTTCCCGAGTGCCACGGCCCTAGGAGGGGGCGAGGGGGCGCAGTCTCAGCTCCGGCGGGAGGAACACACGGCTCGATTCAACAGACGAGCGAAGACACAAGGAACCCACTGGTCCTGGGTATCCTTTCAGGGGGCAAGCTCAGTCAAGCCCTTGGAGATAGTTCTCAGCACAATAAAGCAAAGTCCTCTTAGGTCTTCTCCTCTCCTTCCTCAGCAAGGCAAACTGCAGACCAGTCCTTCAGCTTCTTCTTGGTCCTTCTAGTTGGGCAGAGGTTTGTTGTGGGAAAACAGGATCTGATTTGTTAGGAGCAGGGCTCCTACATTTATAGTTAGTTCCTTTTGTTCTTTTAGGCAAGGGGGCCTTTGCATAGTCCATTTCATTCTCTGAGCACTTTGCTTTGCTGCTCCTGGCTTCTTCTTTCAGTGTGAGGGGCAGGGACAGCAGACGCTCCGCAGGAGGTGGAGCCAGCATTGAGATGACAAGTACAGTCAGGAGCACTCTGTTGACAGAACTCCCTCTACCTGGGCCAGGTGTCGGGTAGAGTCATCAGTCGCTCCCCAGGAGGTGGAGCCAACATTGTGGTGGCCGAGCACAGCCCTATTTAGAGTCAAGGGGCACTCCCACCCCCCACTCTGGTGTAATCCCTCCATTCACCACCTGTCATCCCCAGCCCTGTCACTCACACAACCCAGACAGCAGATACACATCCTGGCAGAGGCGGGCTGAAATGGTTAGGCAAGCAAATGCTAACTTTCTAAAAGTAGCATTTGCAAACACAGGATATTAAAATAAACTTTACTAAAAGAAGTATTTTATTATTCTGAGTTCAGGCATACTAAACTTGACTTTCTACCATGCTCCCTGAGTCTGTTGGGATTATATGGTGTAATAATTCCAGCAGCCCATTCTGGCCTATGGAGAGCAGGTATCCTTACAATAGTAAAAAAAAAAATGTCTGTAATTCACTATTAGGACATGCCACACACATCAGGGCTTGTCCTGCCTTATACTTACAATGCACCCTACCCTTGGGCCTACCATAGCGGTGACTCACATGAAGTAAAGGGAAGGTTTAGAGGCTGGCAAGTGTGTGCACTTGCCCAGCTAGCATGACAGTACCAGACTGCACGCAGGCTCTGCAATGGCAGACCTTAGACACATTTTAAAAGGCTGCTTCTGTGGGTGGCACAACCAGCGCTGCAGACCCACTAGCAGTATTGGCATTTACAAGCCCTGGCACTCCTGGTGCACTTTACTGGGGACTGACAGTAAACCAAATAAGCCAAACATGGAAACCAATCACATATAGCAATTTACAGTAGGGAGAGCATTGCACTTTAGCACTGGTCAGCAGTGTAAAGTGCCCAGAGTCATTAAACCAACAAAAACAGGTCAGAGAGAATATTAGAGGAAGGCAAAAAGTTCAGGGATGACCCTGCCAAGAGGGCCAAGTCCAACACGCATCATATATTTAAACACTCGTTGTGCTTTCCTTTGTCCCCCAATAAACCTATCACAGATAGATTGCACTCCCTGAACTTTATTTTTAGTTATTTCCAATGAGACCGCCCTAAAATAATACATAACTCTAGGAAAAAATCATCTTCATTACATTGCATCTTCCCACCATTGTAAGATGCAGACATTCTAGTCGATCTAACTGCTTTTGAACCTCATAAATAATGCTAGACCAGTTCACTTCAATCAAGTCCTGCAATTACATTCTAACTCCAATAGCTAAGTATATAGCTTCTTCCGTTACCTGTACATCGCCCGAGTATGCCAGCTTAGAACATATAATCTGTGTTTTGGAAGCATTTAATTTATATCCTGAAACCTCACCAAATGTACGAGCTAATCTTTCTATCTCGATAACTGCTGCCGCAGGGTCTGAAGACGCCACCGCTGTCGTCTGCATAGGCTAAAACACGTACTTGATATTGTCCAGAGATCATAGATTTGATGCGCTCATTCTGCTCCAGCATAACCAAAAAAAGGTTCATATATATTGCAAATAGCAGCGGGTAGCAAGGGGCACCCCTGCGTTGTACCCCTACTGATCTGTATCTGCTCTGTTTCCCTACCTACTACACAGATCCTGGCTCGAGGTGACTTATACATACGTTGTATTGCAGTGATATAACCTTGTCCAAACCCTGTTACCCGCATAATGGCCCATAAAAACGACCATGACACTGGGTCAAACCCCTTTTCAAGTCGAGAAAGATAAGCCCAAGGCTTGTTTGGTTTACATTGGCATAGTCAATAAGAGAAACTACTCGATTAATATGATTAACCGTACTTCGACTCAGTATAAAGCCATGTTGGTAAATAGACACCAGAGGTGTAATGACTTGTGCCAACCTATTGGCGAGTATCTTAGCACATATTTTACCGTCTGAGTTTAACACAAATATTGGTCTATAAGACCCTGGAAGACTAGAAGGCTTATCCTTCTTTAAAAACACCGCTATATTAGCCTCATCCCATGATGGAGGGGGATTCCCTACTTGTGCCTCCTGAAATGTGGCCAACATATCTATTTTCGAAGCTTGAAACAATGTTTGATAAAATTCAAGCGGAAGCTTATCCGGCCCTGTAGCTTTACCCCTCGCCAATGAGCCGATTGCCTACTCCAGCTCTTTCATAGTAATTGTTGCATCTAATAACAATTGCTGTTCTTGCCCAAGTTTAGTTGCATTCAATAGTTGGCAAAAAATGTCTATTTCCTGTTCATTATCATCTCTTTGCATATATAACTCTTGATAAAAATGATAAAATACCCCCAATATCTCCTCCACCGTTTGAACCGAGTTTCCTGCAGCGTCGACTATTGACCTTATTTTTTGTGAGGACTGTACTCTTATCCTTTGTGCTAGACATCTTCCTGTAGCCTCCCCATATTCATACCTATCTTGTTTATACAGCTTATATTTATATGCTATTTCCGTACACCAGATAGCATTGGTTTTGGCTTTACAACATGCGATCTTATTTTGTATATCGCTAAGCTCAGGTCCCTGTCTAAGTACCTTTATCAGCTCTTGTTCTTGACTCCTTAAGTCTTCCAGAAGCTGCTGCATCAAAATTTGTGCTGATTTCTGTTTAGCCAGCCCATAGCTAAGCATTTCACCCCTTCCTCTTGCTTTAAGGGCATCCCGTACAATTGCAGTAGAAGACGTTTCCCTATTAATCTCCAAAAATGGAGAAATCCAAATCGATATATAATCGAGCTTCCTATCAAATGTAAAAGCCCTATGACTTTTAACCTGCCTACAACAAGTTACATCTAATAATAGTTGGCTGTGATCTGCTGTTATTCTAGGCCATGCCTGCATTTTCGCTCCAGCAATCATTAGCTTGGACATGAACACATAATCAAGTCTAACTTATGGTGGGGATATGAATAAAAGGAGTAACCCGGGTCCGGATCATTTAAGGCCGTCCAAGCATCTACTAATCCATGGTCTCTTATCAGTTGTTCCAATGCTTTAAAGACCCTCTGCTTACAACCCAGATATTTATAGTTGTCATCTTCCAAATGATCTCCCTCTATATTTATATTAAAAATTCCAACAAACGATCAAAGGAGTATCCCACAAAGCCAATTCCATATACAAGTTCTCTAATATAAGGGCCTCATCAAAATTTGATCCATATATTGTACATATTGTCACCAGAGCACCACCAATAATACACTCAGCAATCGCCCATCTACCATATTTATCTGACCTTTCCCTCCCCGTCCCTATGATATCTCCTCGTACAATAGCAACCCCCCTATTAGTAATAGTCTGACTAGTTGCAGTTAAAGCGTGTAACCCAGCTCTCTAGCACCTTACGCTTAGCCCATGCTATATGCGTCTCTTGACTGGACAGTATGTCCGGTTTCAATAAACGCAAAACTGCCGCAACCCTTCTCCTTTTATTGGTATTATTTAGGCCACAAACGTTAAAGGAGCATACATCCTCCACTAACCACCATTGTACCCCAAATACATACATCCTCCGAAGTCTACTTTCCAAGTCTACAAGTTTGGTCTGAACCTCCTCTTTATGGGCCTTTGTTGCTTCTATAGCTCCCTTTTCTGCTTCCACTTGATCCTCTAACGTAGATATTCGAGTCTCGACTTCGGTGATTCTCTCCATAAATTCATTACATACTTTTGCCATCCTTCTGACTGCTATTTGAAGCTTTCGACAGGCAGACTGAGGTTTCAAATTCTCAGCCCGAGTCTCTACCCTATGGTCAAGCATACATACACCGATGTATTGTTCCAGGAAGATTTCTTCTTCCAGACCCGATGTAGCTCCACCCACAGCTTGACCAGATAGGTTTATGTCTTCGGAGCCCTTTCACCAGACAAAGTGAAGTCCCAGAGCGGGGTTTAGTCCCATTTAGCCCCTCCCCCCATCCTTGGTTGTTATTTGCTTACGTACAGTGGGTAATTCTAAAGTTTCGTCGTCCGGGGTTGTGGAACTCGGATCACTACCCAAACTGGTTATTGAACCCTCCCAAGAGCCTCACCATCATCTTCCGAAATGTCAGATGGTTCAGAGAGAGAAATGGAATCGGTTTCTTTGCTATTGAAGTCCATAGAGGCCTCTCCTGTGGTCCCAGACTCTGGTTCCGCTGCTTCAGGCAATTCCTCCACCACGTACAGTCCAGCATTCATCTCTTTCCCCATATTTTCTGTATCCGTCACACCTTTAGTGGCCAGAATATTTCTTTTACCGCATTCAGATGCAGATATCGCTAGAATCTGCATATCTGCTGTGTCCCGCCAATCCTCTCCCTGTTCAGTAACAGTCTCAGTAATGTTATCCTCGCTTGCCTTTTCCACTGACGGTGACTTCGCTGTAATCAAAGATAATTGCTTTTTCTTCGTAATCACCTGAAATATCTGAGGTATTTTCTTACTGACGGATCCTTGATCTCCTCCTGTAGTAGTATCTTCAGACCCCTCTGAGAAAACTCTGGCATTTGGGCCGTCAAGCGCCGCCCTAGTCCCCAGCACAGCTTCCATAACAGCTCTGGCTTTACCGGCCCGGGCTGTTGTAGCAGGCATGGCAACCTAGAGTTGTTTTTCCTTCGACCAGCCTTCCTACTCCTACTGCTCCACTTACTTCATTACTTAACTGTTTTTACTCACACACAAAAAGAAAGGGACAGTCCAAGTTCATCAAATCAACAGTTCACCGGTCGCCAGCCAGGTTACTAAGAGGACCATGCTACTGTGTTTTGCTAAGCCAGCCGGCCAGGTCTATGATACCTGACCTCTCTCAGGGAGAAAGAGTTTCTTCTGCATCGCTTCAACTGTAACCCTGAAGCACAAAACGATACAGCAGAAGCTCCAGACCTTACTCGCCTAAGAACACTCCGCTCCTCTCACTCCTAGAGTCCAGACTCAAACGCCACCAGCATGCCACAGGTGCGTAACTTTTTCCCATTTTAAAAGTGACGCACTGGCGGCGCAAGGCCTTCATAAATAAGGCCCCTAGAGTCCAGACTCAAACGCCACCTACACGCCGCAGGGGAGCATGCTTTCTGCCGCTGCGTATCCGTGCCCGCTCCTCTCGCTCCTGCGGTTCAAACCTAAATGCCACCAGCAAGCCACAGGTGAGCGTGCTTTCCACCGCTGATTGTCTGTAGCCGTGTTGGTTATTTCCTTCTTCCGTTGAATCTCCCTTCAGCAGGGGTACACAGAGAGCCGCCAGGTCAGCTCCCTAGCGAGATCTCCGATCCACGCGATTCAATTCCTCCACTCCGCTCCAGCCATGAACACCTCAGGTGAACGTAATTTCCGCCTCGGCGTGTCCGTTGCCTTTTTCTACATTTAAAGTCTGCCCACAGCAATCATTTTGTGGTGTACATCCACACCGTGTCTCCTCTGCCAGTCGACCATTGCTTCCACCGCTGTTCTCCCCAGTCTGCTACACCAAAAAATGTAGCGGGTGGTGACCACACAGGAGCTGCTCACTCACACGTCCAACGTCCGGATGCCATCTTGCCGCTACCCAAAACACTTCTGGCTCACTTCGCCACCTCAGTTCAAACCCAGCTATATGCAAATCAGTCGTGACCCTGTGCCTCATGGGAACAGTCCAGCCCGAACTGCCAGGCCAGGTCTTCCCTGAACCTTCTTCAATGCACACTGGTCAAACTGCGATCCGGGAATATATATGTGACACATAAAAAAACGTGGGGCAGCATAAATCTGACACAAAAATAATAATGTTCCCCTAGCGAATTTTTTTTTTGCAAAGAAAAAATTAAGGGGCATATTACCAAGGGCCTTATCGCCGCTTTAGCGGGAATTTTTCCCGCTAAAGCGGCGATAATTTTATCGCCCTATTACCAAGCTGTCGCTAACACCAGTTAGCGACAGCTAGTAGGAGATAGCGACCACCTTGGGCCCCACTTTGCATGTCAGTGATATTTATCACTAATGATATGCAAAGTGGGCGTGCCAAGATGTTAGCGACTGGAAACAGTCGCTAACATCGCTATCTCCTATTACCAACTTTTGGAAATATTCGCGCTAAGCGCGAATATCTCCAAAAGCCAACACCTGCCCTGAGCAGTTCTTAGCCATGTTATCCAATGGGAGGTGGATAACATGGCTAAGAGCATTAGCTCGGTAATGCATGAATATCGCTGACTTTTCAGCGATATTCATGCATTGCGGCCGATTTTTATCGCTTAGGAGATAAACCTTGATAATAGCAAGGCTTCTAAGCGATAAAAATAGGCGAAGCACGGCGATAAAATTATAGCCGCTAACCAATCTTAGCAATAATTATCACTTATTCTTGGTAATATGCCCCTAAGTTCAATGAGAACATTTTTAAAAGTTCTATGGGGGCACTGGAATACTTAATCCGGAAAGTGGAGTTTGTCCTCAAACCCAGGTGGTTCACCCAGAAGTTGGTCAGCTTACACATTTGATTCAGTTTTGGACCAGTCACCCTCTTCCTCCTCCTGTGCTGCGGTTTCAGGAACGATATAATTGTGTGGTATAAAATGTTAGTTCACTTTGATCATAGTCAATCTCTCCACATTTTGAGGCGAGAGACTGGTCCTTCTCACTGTGACGAAAGCACCAGCTATACTGGTGACAGGACAAGCCAGATACCTTACTGCCAGTCTGTTGATCTCTGGCGACTGGCACATTTTCCCATACCAATACGTCAATGGATTTTGATCCACATAGACCCTTTTTGGATAGGAGAAGTGTGGCTCAATGGTTAGAGCGGCAGACCCTGATGCAGAGGTCTGGTCCGGGACCAGGTTTCAATTCCCGCCTCGGCGGGTCTTGGGCTCAATTTCCTCGGACCTGATAATTCTCGCCTCGGTGCCTATTCTAATCATGGGTCACACGCTGCAACTCTGGGCAATAGCTTGCTTAATCTCCACAACGGCCCCAACAGCGCTGGGATGCCTGGCTTCACCTTGGGGGTGCCCAGGAGTGGGCATTTCACAGGGAAAAGCTGGAAGGGTTCCACAGCGGAATGCGTTACAGCGCCAGGAAACCCCAGTTGGGGTATAAGTGCGCTATACAAGTACGAATTACATTTACATTACATAATCCTGGAAAATCCTGTGGATGGACATTGGTGCTGCCACTTGCTGTACCTGTTTTGCCATTGTCTCTGCGCTATACTTGAGCCCTGCCAATTGAAACCAATACAATGCAGAGATTGGGTCCGGTCTTTCTTTTGCTGTTGTTGCCGGTGTTCTGGCTGATGGTGTTGTTAGCTGCTGTGAGACAAGATCTGCCCTCTCTGGAAGTTGAAGGCGGCACCCCAGAACTGCAGAATGGGACTCAAAGTTCCTGCCATTCTTCTTCCAAGTCTCCAGCTTGCTCTACAACCCACCTCTTGTATTTTAAAATATCCCCTTCAGAAAAAGGGATAAAAGCGGGCGAAATGATTCTGTACCGTGGATCAAGTAGTGTGGCACAGAGGTACTCTTTGGACTCGATGTCATGTTGCAGCCTATATTAGAAGCCAAGTGCAGGACTAAACGCTCAACCAAGCCATGTGCTTTTGTATTTTCATTCACACCTGCAGGAGCGAACCTTTGAGACGCCTTCTTTACCTGGTCTTGTAGGCGATGCAGCAATAGGATAGCCTGACCCATCACACTGTCCTCCTTGCTAACTTCCAGCATTAAAAACCTCAAAAGGGAGTAGTGTCTGTGTTAAGCATGTGACTGGGCACCATCTGTCCACATCCATGGTGATTGCTTTCCCAACTGCATCCCCTCCTCTTTGAATGACAGTCATTTAACTGTTTGTACTGCTCAAAGAGACATTGCAACATGTAAAAGGTGGAGTTACAACATGTTGGCACCTCCTGTATCAGGGCTTTAACTGGTGCTCTATCATTACGTTTAATAATTCGCAGCTACTTCCGGGCTTTTAAAGAATGGCTGAAATGGGTCCAGATTCTTCTGCAGGTGGTCAGTAAGTTTCTGACTATGTCTTTATTTTTAAGGAAGTCTTGCGCCACCAGGTTGATGCGATGGGCCAAACACAGGACCTTGGAATAGCCTCCATCTGACATGGCCTTAACTATGTTCCTGCCATTGTCCGTGGCAACAAATCCTATTCTAAGACCTCTGGGTCACAGCCATTCATACACCTTGCTGTTAAATTCCTCCAAGATGTTTACATGGCCACTGTTGCATGCCACCAAACGCTCCTAAAACTTTCTTCAGGGCCAAGACCTGAAGATATCATGTGCTTTACCCCTGCAAAAGAGATCCAGTTTGCAGTGATGCACATGTAATCAGTCGCCTGACAACTGGTCCACATGGCTGTTGTCAGGCGGATGGTGTGAACAACATTTTTCTGCAAAGCTTGTCCAACCAACTGCAGCACATCGTGATGCAGCGCTGGAACAGTCACTCAGGCAAAATAGGTCCATTTAGGGCAGATGGCTGCCAAAAATTCCCAAAATCCCACTCCTTCCACAAATGAAAAAGGGAGAAGGTCCAGCGCTAACATTTTTGCCAGTTTCCCATTGTACAAATGTGCGGTTGGGTGGTCTCGCTCGTAGGGCCCCTCCTGCCTACACATGCCTGTAACAGTAGCCTCGATTTTCTTCTATTCTTGGGGCACTGACACAGGCGTCTTTTGAGAAGTAGATGCTAGTGGTAGACTCCGTGTGCGTGGTGATGGTTGGGAAGTCACTGTATGCCGCAGTGTCTCCATCATCACACTCGGAGTCTTTTCGTGCTATTGTGAAGTCGCTGAAGTGGGTGGTTCTGCTGGGGACAAGGCTGCTTTGTGTGAAGATGTCCCCGTCTTCTTACTCATCATCACCTTCTGCCATGTTTGGACTTGAGCTGATGCTCCCCAGCTCCCCCACCAGGTAGGTGGGCATGTTGTCGATTGGCTCTCTGCTTCTCCTGAGGCAAGGGTTGTTGCAGGTCTCAGCTGGGGCTTTGCAAATATTTCCACCATGACTACCTTGTCATCTTCATCCCCTTCCATAAGTCTAAGTCTTTTCTTCTCCCTTGCCTTTTGTGTTGTCTCCTGGTCTCTGTCGGGAACCGCTCCAGGACCCCATCATCATGACCAGAAGTGGTGCTTGGAGAAGATAGTGCTGCAGGACCCTTCCTTTTACTTGCTGGAGGTGTGGGAGCAAATGATTCTAAAAGAGGAGGTTCAACTTCTTGCTCTGAAGGAAGCTCAACCTCCTGTTCTGCTCCGACATCAGAAAAATCCATTGCTGGCTGCGGCTGCCGTCCACTTTGCTGTGTTTCCTGAAAAGACTAAGTACTACTTTGCGAAAGGGACAAATCCAATTCAACATCGCTACTCGTCTGCGTCGACCTGATTGCACTGGCTGCCTCACCGATAGACATGGTGGTGCTGTTGGTGCAGGAGTGGTGTTTTCAGCTTGCTCGCCAGAGGCCAGTGCTGCAGCACAACTTTCCTGAAAAAGGTTGTGGTTGGCACGCCAGTGGTGGAAATCCGCTTCTTCTGCGCCCCACTAGGCACTTTTTTGGCCGCCCCCGTCTTTGGGGCCATCTTGAAGCTGTCAGTGGCACTTAGCTTCACAACAAGCTGAAGAGATGACCATGTTGCACAGTAAGTCACACGTCATGTCGTGCAGAGGCCTTCTGTCTGGCAGTACTGAGGGGGTCGTCTCTTCTCTTGTGAACCTAAAACCAAAAAAGCAAGAAAAACATCAGTGAAACGTGGCATTCTTGCAGTTCAAGTAGTAGTACAAACAAACAATATAATTCAGTGTGGTTACTTAAGTTATTATAAATAATTAACAATAGTTTACAGTGTTCATTCCTAAAACAGAAAACTACACCAACATAAACGTTCATGGTTATTGTACACTCAGGAATTATTAGAAGAGCAACAACAGCAACAAAGCAATACAGCTGTAACTGTTTGCTTTATGTGCAATGCATCACATGGGATGTGGCACGTAGGGAGTTGCTGCTGACAAATGCATTGACAATTGAATAATCCTTACACAAATATTGCTGTTGGGCACCTATAGCAGACATAGGGTTGATTCAGTAAGGCCAAATGCTATGAAAATGGTAAAATAAATAAATAAATAAATAAAAAAAAGTAAAATTGTGAATAAGTGACATTATTCTCAAGCAGATCATTAGTTGTTATTTATTAAACTGTTATCTCATTGCTCAACCATCCATGCAAGTACATGGCAAAGGGTCACACTGGCTGGACACATAAAATGGCTGACTGCCATTGCCACATTGTCATCAACAACAACACAGAGCAAAAAGGCATTGGGAACAAAGAGAAGACATGCAGGTCTATGGCAAAAGCACACTGGCTACCTACACAAAATGGCTACCGACCAACCACATGGCGCAACATAATGATAGAAGAACAACACATGCAATCCTATGTCAAAAGCATACTGGATGCCTACGCAAAAAATGGCCACCAGCTACATGTTATGTTATGTTATGTTACGGAAAGTTTTATATAGCGTTCAGCTACTCCGTGGAGTGTCCCAGCGCTTAAAGCCCTCGGCGGTACAGATGGGTGGAGAACAAAACAAGATTTAAGGTCCTTCCTAAAAGCTAAAAGATTGCCATTTGTCCTGAGAGACAGAGGCAGAGCGTTCTACAACTGTGGTGCCAGACGCTTGAAGGAGCGGCCGCCACACCGGGCACACCAAATCGCTGGTACAACTGCCAAGGCCAAAGTGGATGACCTGAGTGACCTAGATGGCAGGTAGAACAACATCCGTTTCCGGATGTGCAAGGCACCTGTGCCATGAAGTGCTTTAAAGGCCAAAGTAAGCGCTTTAAAAACAATGCGCTTTCTAATTGGAAGCCAGTGAAGGGTATTAAGAAGATCGCTGGCACTGGCTCTCCAATTAAGGCCGAAGATGGCACGCGCGGCAGAGTTTTGGACAATTTGCAGGCGCGTTAGGAGGAATTCCGGGAGGCCAATATACAGCACATTGGCGTAGTCCAGGCGAGAGCCTATCAGTGCCTGCACAGTGACTCTTCTGTGGTCCAGCGAGAGTAGGGGCAGGAATTTCCTGATCATCTTAAGGAGACGAAAACATTTGCCCACTAGGCCCAGAACCTGAGGTTTCAGAGAGAGGCCATTGTCAACCTGCACTCCAAGATTTTTGGCGACCGCCGAGTCGCTGGAGGGGGGAAACATGGCCGCCGGCCACCATGACTTCCACCTCGGGTCCGGAGGGCACCCGAAGAACAGCACCTCAGATTTATCAGAGTTACACTTGAGGCTGTTTTGCTGGAAACCAGTCGAATACAGCCTCCAGACAGCCTCTGACGATCTCACCATCAAAGTCGGAGCCCCTGTCACGCGGAGCGTACGACACGATCTGAGCTCCATGGGCCTCCGCCAGTGCCGCCAAAGGGGCCATATAAATGTTGAAAAGCCCTGGGGAACTCCCACCTCCAGTGGCGGCACCGTAGCAGAGAACGGGGGGGCCCAGACCGTTTGTTGGCGGTCAGCTAGAAAAGACTCAAACCAACTATACACCGACCCCCTCAGACCAATCTCCCGGAGTCTTAAAATGAGACGGCCATGGGGGACGGTGTCAAAGGCCGCCGAGAGATCCAACATCACCAGCATCGCTTTGCCCCCGGAGTCCAAGATTTCCTTGATGGCCTCCGTGACTTCTAGCAGAGCTGTCTCAGTGCTCATGTTAGATCGGAAACCCGACTGCGAATGGTGCAGAATATTATGCGTCTCCAGAAAGTTGGCGAGGGTTAGATGGACATGTTTCTCCACAATTTTCGCAAATGCTGGCAGAAGGGAGATGGGTCTATAATTTGCATGGGCCGTGGGATCCAGAGTGGGGTTTTTCAGGAGTGGCAGAATAAGAGCCTGTTTCCAGGGCTGTGACACCACCCCTGTGCTAAGGGAGAGATTGAGCACCGGATTGACTAGGGGGTTGATCACATGAGCAACTTTAGCAAGAAATTTGTCGGGGCAGGGGTCAAGAGGGGAGCCTGATTTTAACTTCGTAAGAAGGTCCAAGGAGGCCTGGGGAGTGAGGGGCGGGAAGTTCAAAAGGGAGGGCCCCTCAGCGTCTGAAGATGGTATAGGTCGAGACGCTTCCTGGGATGTGACCGCACCAACAGCAGAAAAAGAAGCCTGGATGGATTTAATTTTACTGGGAAAGAAGTTAGCTAACTCAGTAACCCAGAGCTCAGAATGCGAGCTTCTGGGGGTACACCAGGAGGGAGAAGTGAATTCCTTCACTATAAGAAATATTTCTTTACAAGAGTTAGTAGCTGCCTCAATTCTTCCTGCGAAGTAAGATTTTTTTTCTGCGGTGATGTCATGATGGTAGTCTTTGATGGATTCTCTATATGCTACCTTAGATATGGAATCATAATGCCGACGCCAAGCTCTTTCTGCTTTTTTACACTGCCGCCGCTTCTCTGCCAGAGCTGAAGAGAACCAAGGAGCAGATGCTCGGGAGGAATTTATATGGTCGGCTAGGGGTGGGGCCAGTTCATCAATTGTTGAAGAAGCCAAGTCTGCAGGTGCTCCAGATCAGTCTCTAGAGCGCCTGTCCGCTGGCACGGGTGGAAAAGTAAGGCCTGCGCCAGCATGTCTGGAGAGACACGATGGAAGGCTCTGACATTCTGCATTTTGCGGGCATGCCCACTAGAAGAGACTTTTTCGGAGTGAGTGATCTGAAAGTCCACTAAATAGTGGTCCGACCACAGAACTGGCACGGGAGTGGAAGTGTTAATCGGTACGGTTGAGAACACTTGGTCCAGTGTATGAACCTTGATATGTGTAGGGGCCGAGAGATATGGGATGAGTCCCAATGAAGCAGTGGTGTCGCTAATCTTGATGCTGTTTGCTATATCCTCAATATCCATATGGATATTGAAGTCGCCTAGAAGCAGGCAATGCTGTGATCTTACGCATAGTACAGAAATTACGGAATGGAGCTCCTCATGGAAAGAGCCTATAGGTCCTGGAGGCCTATAGACCAGGAGCCCCGAACACGATTGGTATGGAGACAGGGAGAGAGAGAATCCCAGAGTCTCGCATCCGTGAATGTCATCCGTGTTTATAATTGAACATGCAAAGCGCTTATCAACCAACATTGCAACCCCACCGCCCCTGCCTTTGGCACGTCCCAGCACCCCCTTCAGCACCAAAATCGGCTGACTGGGTGACGTACGCTCAAGGCAAGGCAGCGCAGCATAGATAGCAGAACAATGAGGGGTGAGTGACAGATTAAAATGAATAAGGTGCAAAGGAATCCTAAAAGGCACCCGGCTTACCGCCTCAGGTGATTCGAAGGGCGAAAGGACCACAATGCGCACAGTAAACACAGCACAGTTTAAAATCGCTGTAAATCAGCAAATAGCAAGCAAAACATTAAAATCGGCTGATTTCAGTACAAAATGCACCCACTCGCCCGCACCCGGCTTCCGCCTCAGGTTACGTGGGAGGGATGAGGATCGTCACATGGTCACAACAACAACAACCAGCATGAGGGCATAGCTGCAAACAAAGAAGAAATGCAGGCCTATGGGGAAAGCATACTGGCTGGCTACACAAAATGGCCACCAGCCACATGGTCACAAAAACAACCAGTAAGGGGCACGACCACAAACAAAGAAGAAATGGAGGACTATGGGGAAAGCACACTGTCTGGCTACACAAAATGGCCGCCAGCCACATGGTCACAGCAATACCAAGCCGGAGGCCTGGAAAACAAAGAGCACAGGCAGTCCTGGGGAATACACCGACTATACAAAATGGCCCCTGGCCACATGGCATACTGATTCTTGAACAACAGAGACAAATGGTGGCCTATCCCAAACACACATGCACACACACACACACACACACACAGTGGCCAGACAAAATAGGTATGGTAACACAGATCACAGCATAAATTTAGCAATGCCAAAAGCGAAAATTAACAGGGCTAAAAATGTTCACAACACACATCCTCCAAATGCATTACCCCACCTAAACACTGTGTGCGTAGAAAAAAAAGTGAGGAACTGAGGTGCCGGGTTTTTAGGAACCCGGTGGTGCCAGGGGATAACACCCGAAGACCTCTGAGTTCTCCCTTGTTCCGGACCACAGAAACAATGAGTCTTCTAGTAGCAGTCAGAGATCAGGTTTTATTGGTAGCTACCAAGTAACACGTGTCCTAGAAGCATGACAAACACGGGGCATGTATTCTCAGGAGACTGTTCGTGTTCGTTTTTACAGAACCAGCCTTCTCCTTATATACACATATAATGGCTTCGAGCAAGAATTCTTGAGTTTATGATATGGCTATAAACATATTTCTGCAATAATACAAAGTGCGGAGTCATGTAAGCAAGCCCACATTTTAGATGTCCAGTTCGTGATAGATTACCCAGTTAGGCCCGGGACTCCCATCAGATATCGATGAAACCTCAATAAAGAAGGGCACCTCCTAGTCATAAAACTGCCCATAAACAAGGAACGTGGACAGGTGCATGTTTGCAGAAAGCATGGTCTGTATGTAGTGAATGGTTTGTGGAATGTTATGCATTGATGCTATCGTATTCGGCCACTGGGCGAGGAGCTGCCCAAACAGGTTTGGCTTAAGGCCATGGAGTCAGTTGGGACAGGTCAGGGGGAAGTCATGGAAGGTGGACGTGTCCTTTTGGATCAAGCTCGACCTTTAATTGACTTAACATGAGGGCAAGACGTAAGATGGATGCCGTTCACAAAATGGAGTCTAAGGGATTGGGACGGAAACTACGATTTAGGGGTGTTGGCAACCCTCGATTGTGACGCAAATACATAGGAATGATGTCCTAATCATTATCGGTTCATGGACACCAAAATCGTCATGGTACGTTGATATTTTGTGACACGGGTATTGGACCTCGATATTGGGATAACAACAGGGTCCAGATTTTCAGAACCACAGACCCTCCTTTTGCCCTTATGTAAGGCAATAACTCATGTTAATCCGAGTCCAAATCTGTATGAAGAAATTCGTGGAGATGCTGCTGTAACATCATTCTGTTGCTCAGTTCGTCCCTTGACACAGGCTTCCGTACACATGAAGTAGCACAGAGGCCACAGAGTGCAGGAGCACACTGTACACACAGGCAGAACATAAACAGAAGTGTTAAGATCATCCCAATGAAGATCAGTGCTTTCCATCCCCAGCCGGTGATCAGTTCCCAGAACCACCCTAGCAAGGACCAATCCCCTTTCTCAACGTGAAGGGAACCAGATATTTCATGTAGTTTAGAGATGGCCTGGTATACTGTCGGCGCATTATCAGGGATGAATATGCAACAACTGGATTGGATGACTCTACACACACCACCACGATCGGCGAGTATGATATCAAGGGCAATTCGGTTCTGAAGGGTCATAAGTCGATCCGACTGAAGCTCGGTTGTCAAATTGCCAAGTGCTCCGGCCGTCGTAGTCACGGCGGATTCAACTATCCTTGCTAACTGGCGAATATTCCTGCTGTTCACCATAGGCCCCCAAAATGGCAGAAAACCTTTTGCGAAGTCAGCGAATTCCTGACCCGCGGTGTCGTCTTTACTCACGACACCTCTAGCTGTCCTTGTCCGATGGTAATCTGCTCGGGCGGTGTAGGTGGGAGGCAGCAGAAATGAGATGAAACACGTGCCTGAGAAGTCAGGGGGTAACCATGTATAGGCTTGGTCGTGGCAGACGAAATACGTGCCTTTGGCTGCTAAGAGTATAGGGGAAGTTCGGGAAGCGAACACATATGTTTCTGTGCAAATGCTCTTTCCTAACTGTGCTGTGGGATCCCTACCAATACCTTGTAAACATAAATGACCTCGGTGGGGCACTATCCAAACTGGGTGGGATTTCTTTGCTGCTTGGCTCTTGATCAGGTAAACGCCATGTTTGGTTACGTTCCAACGAGTGTATGGAGTCAGTTCATCTTTGGGGATAGTCAGATATGTGTCGATATCCCTACTCATATTTCTTATCCCTGCTATTAGTGCCTTGTTACTGGAATCGCTCTCAGTGGAACGGGTCGGGTATGGTTCTAGGGCGAATAGGAACATGGTCTGAAAAGCCCACAGAGAACCATAATAACTAAATGGCAGGATGAAGTATGGGATACCCTTATCAGTTGTGTGCGGCATGAGTCCGCATATCCAACAGTTTGATGTGTTCATCATAGACTGGTGTTGGTGTAGGAGTTGGATGAAAGAGTTATTTACAAATTCGAGTCTTCTGGCAGACTCGTGTTCAGGTAGAGGGTGAAAAGAGTGTGGGGAGAGAGTGGGAGGAGGCGTTGGCAGAGTGTCATTTGAGAATAGGGAAACTCGAAATACGAATAGAGCATAACCAATCAAAAGCATCACAGTGCTACACAGCATTAGAACACATATTATTAAAAATCTTCTCTTGGACAGTATAGTACACAATTGTTTTTCAAAGTTCGTAGGTTTGACAGGTCTCTCTACCCTTGGAAACTCCATCCTCTACTTGCTGCCCGCGGTGGTAGGTTGATTCTGCCAGGGAGTGCGCTCCGTTCAGTCCGGGGTGACTCCCTCGGACCAACCAGAACTGTGGACCTAAAACTTCCTTGGTTGCACTCCCTACACTTCAACCGCGACCCTAGCAGCGGAACCGGATGGCGGTTCGAAAATCAAAAATGAGCTAGTTCCCTGGGACGAGAGAGCTGAAAGATCAAAAATAGTTCCTGGGGGGAAAAAGGGAAATCACATTAGATCAAGTTTTATTAGTCTCTGGGGCTAGATCTCAGGTCGTACCGTCGCTTCTCAGGTACGGTGTGGTCTTTAAACAATGTCTCAGGTTCGGTAGTGTCCAACTGCATAGACGGTGACACAAGTCCTTGCAAAATACGATCACTCTCCTTTTCGGTACCAGTCTCTTTTAAACGTGCATCGCTGAAAGGGATGAAACGAGGTACGGATTCAGTCTCAGAGTTGGCAAGGGGCAGAGGGACCCGTTTGCAATGGGTCCCATGTACCCAGTTCTTTTTGCCGTCCACCCGAACCGCTGACCTCGTGGAAAGAAGCACCAAATATGGTCCGGTCCACCTCGGCTGTCCGTTGCTGGTGCGCTGGAAGTTCCGCACCAAGACCCACGTGCCGGGTTCGATGGTGTGACCTGGATCGTCAGAGGCTGGCGGAGAGGAACTGTGAACCTGTTGGTGTAAAACACGCAATTTAGCTGTCAATTCGCACAAATAATCAAGCAGTACGGGGTGTTCTATGTCACTGAGTTTCTTTGGTCTTGGCACGCCCCAGACGTTGGCCAAACACTATCTCGTGAGGGCTAAGACCTAATCTGGAATGGACAGTCATCCTAGTTGACAAGAGTGCTAGGGGCAAGGCGTCAGGCCATTTAAGACCCGTGCTGGCTTGGATCTTGGCTAGCTTGAGTTTCAATGTGCCATTGTAGCACTCTACTAATCCAGCTGATTGGGGGTGATTTGCAGCGTGGAATTTCTGGTGTATGCCTAGACACTCACACACTCTCTTCATCACTCGTCCTATGAATTCACTTCCATTATCACTCCAGACAATTCTAGGCATACCGAATCTCGGGAAGAACTCTTTGACAAGGGCTTTGGTAGTTGACAAGGCGGTATTGTCCTTAAGGGGGTACGCTTCCACCCACCTTGAAAAGGCGCAAACAACAACGAGCACATACTTGTTGCACCTTGTAGTGTAGTTCCTATTATCCCAATAGGCTCTGCGCATTGGAATAATACCTTCAATAGAATAGGCCTAGACCAGACGTTAACTAGGTCTTCTATTGTCGATATTAGACTTAAAGTTTTGGGTTTGCCAGCTAGCTCAGAGTTCACTAGAAACTTTCTCGAATAGGCAAGGAGGAGTTGAACCTCCCTGGATAGACAAGAAGGGATTTAGTTTCTGACAACCATAGAACATGACAACTTTGCTCTCCCCTAATCAAGAGTGTATCTCTAGAGTCGTGTGAAAACAAAAGACAACTTATTTTACTCAGTCAGTACGTGCATTCTTAGTTTCATCAGATTGTAGAGAAAAAGAAGAGACGGGCGTGTTCAATAAAAGATGGTATTTATTGATCAGTCTCTTTTCTCATACAAGAGAAATGGATCGATATTATCGCAATACTTATGGTTAAGTAAAGTGCATACAATAAAAGCAGAAGTATAAAATAATACTGTAAAAACATTTATATGGTTTCTAAGCCATAAGGTGGTTTAAAATGGATAAAATAGATACATACACATATACATTTGACTAATCGTACTCAACTGGTGTTTCTAACTACGCCTACCCCAGTGTACCTGACCTAAGCCTAATACGTGGGCGGGAATAGAAAGTAGCAGTTTAAGTTAAGTTTGTTTTGCCAAGTGACTGACTCAAGAATTCTCTGCAAGGGGTTATTCAGTTCTGTACCTGGAATTTAGGATGAATGAGGGATGGTATCTCTCGTCTCTGGTCTCGATATTCCAAGCTGCCTGCGAGGGCTGCTCGGAAGCGCCGGAGCTGGATTTCTCGGCAGGAGAAAGCAGCGTCTCGTTCTCAGCGCGTCAGGAAGGCGGGGCTGCGCCAGCAGGGTCTGCTCTGCTCTGGGCTTCGGCAAGTCTGGCTGCTCCGATCTCGTCACCACTGCGTGTGTTTGCTTAAGGCAATACCGGTAATATTTATACCTGTAAGGTGCCGAGATTGACGTAAGGATGGACATAGATACGTCAATAAGGATGTCATACGAGCTGGTCGTTAGCACATTCTTTTGCTGAAGTTCTCGGTGAAATCAAAACAATGGCCGCAGGGTTTTTCCCAGGTTGTCATATGTTTGATTTGTTTTGAGAACTCCGTATGCCTTATCAGGGGCTGGAGGAATATTGCTTGTCTAATTAGATGGCAAGCGTTATGACCTAATCAGATAACACGTTCCTGTGCCGTGGTGTGGCTTAATCAGATAACGGTTTCTGCATCATGGGATGGCTGCTAGTTAACTTGTTAACCAGAACAGGGTCAGGAATAGGGGGATCGATACAGAACCTATAGGAATACATCACACCCACTCCACGCTAACTATGGCCATATTTACGAATCTAGGCATAGTAAAACATACTGTAGAGTATCGTGTATACCTTACCACCCCAAAATACATATAATGCATTTCGAAATTATCTAATATACGGAAAAAGCAGTCACATGTATTATATGCACTCACGCTGTAGAATAATGCTAAAGTAATCACGCATATGTATACACTATTGCTAAGTTGTATATGAGAATTTACACATGAAATTGCTCTTAATACAGAAAAAAAGTTCGAGACCATTTCATCACAGAATAAACATAATTATGAATATACCAGCGGGCAGCTAATGTCTATAAAGTTTCTGAAAATAGAAATTTTAGTTCTCTAAGAATAGTTCTTACTTTAAGCAGATGATTAGTGTCCCGAAAAATTAGTAAAAATATTTTGGGGCTGCTGAAAAAATTGCTGTCCGTGAACTGGAGGGGAAATTGTTCATGTAATTTTATCATGAAAGTTGAAGGCCAAATTCAGGGTGTTTGGAACGCCGTGTGCTAGCTTGCTCAAAAGTCTCTATTTCTGCTCTGGTGAGAACATCATATCATTTAGACTGTCGAAAAAGCTGTCAACAGCTTCCTGGGAGAGTTCCACTAACTCGGAAAAAGGTGTAACCATGCATTCGTGCGCATGATTGTCTCCATTGACGTTCTGATTAGTATTGCTGACAGAAGGTCGTACCTGATTGATGCTGCTTTCATCTTGAACTTCACTACCCCTTAATCGTAGTGGTGAAGTTTCCACGAATGCCGTCATCAGGATTGGTAGCCGTTGAGGGCAGCACAAAGCATGAGCCGTTATTGGACTCAACAATGTTTCTGCATCCATTGGCGCATCTGATTGTAGTGTCAGACAGGTGTCCAACACGCATTCTTTTCCGCACAGCAAGCACCTTAATACAGGTAAAACACATCGATGCCACATTGGTCGAAATGAAAGAAACCAAGTCATGTTCAGGTCTCCAAGCCGGGAAAGTCCCAGGATTTTTGATATCCGGTCCCGGTATCCAATGGCTCGGATTGTTTCTTCCCTTGTCGCAGGTGTTTTGTCTGTGACATGGTTTGCCATAACGAAATATAAGGACTAAGAATAGGATTCCTGCAATTAGTCCCAAAATGAGGGGAAGTCCGCCAAAAATCGAATGGACGAAATCTGGAAAAATACCCAGTATGGCTTTGAATGGTGTGAATGCCATCGAAAATACTGTCTTAAATACTTTTGAGACTCCACTGGTATCAGAAATATTTAAGATTTCATTCAGGATTTTTGCGAAATGTATGGGGGAATTAGTTGATAACAATGAGTGAATCTCTGCAGTCGTCCTTGCGACTAGGAGATCATACGTTTCTTTTGATGACGTGAGCCTGGTCGGCGTCTGAAGAAGCACTGTTTTCATTCTGCTTAAAGTATCTATTCGAATAGAAGTAATTTTCAAGTTAGGCCATGCCCTTGCCTCCCTGTCTGGAAAGGAGCTGGGGAACAATAAGCGTCCACAGCACTTGACCTTCGCAGTCGTAGTTACAAGATAAGGAGT
The DNA here is from genome assembly GCF_964261635.1 of Lissotriton helveticus. Taxonomy (NCBI): domain Eukaryota; kingdom Metazoa; phylum Chordata; class Amphibia; order Caudata; family Salamandridae; genus Lissotriton; species Lissotriton helveticus. Next base: position 14,124,902 of record NC_136066.1, on the reverse strand, counting down.
CCCGGGCATAAGACTACAACATCTGCGGTCCACAATTAGAATGTAACTCCCATTATAGAGTCTTTGAAAAAATGGTTCTATCTCTGTTGCAGGTGTGCCTAGCTGGTGACATGAAAGGTTATTTGAGTTCCCTTCACAGGCTCCATGCAAACTAATTCCATTACACAGAAGTGTACCGCTTAGTGACATCGCACAATTATTGCCACTAAGAAACACTTTCTGTCCTTTATTACTGACACATGCATGTGAATAGGGCAAATTCCATGTTGTCTTAATGTACACTTTTCCCAATTTTTCGTACATGCCAGCCTGTATATATTTTTGGCAGTATTGAAACCTGAAGGTTGATATTGGAATATTAATTATCCCATGTATTATCCATTCACTGACAGGTCGTTCTGACATTGTCACTGGTAATCTCTCGAGTTTCTCAATGCTCAGGATTGTATAATCAGCACCCTTCTGTGCCATACTGACTTGTTTATCAGTAAGGTTAAAGATATTGAATAGTGACGTTGTGTTGATTAAACGCCAAGGCACATAGCCTGAACGCAGATTTTGTAACGTCCAGCCAAGCTGTACAATAGAACGCAATTGAGACTGACCGTGTTGTAACAACAGTAAGTCTTGCGATATTATGTCGATTGCTGAAGACACAATGCTGTCCAAAGAAAAAATTCTGGAGGACAGAGTCATTAACCCATTGTCCACTACAGAAAGTGATTTTTCCAAATTAATACGGTCAATTTCCCGTATACTTTCTGCTGTCTCATTTGAGTTACCTTCCAGGCCTCGTTGTAAGCTGCATATACAGAGGCTGCTATGAAGCGTTTTTGACGCTGTTTGCGCGGTCCCATAATGAAATCACGCAAGTCAGCACCATCAGTAAGTAAAGTTAGGTGTTGCTTAATTTCTGGCAGTGTGGAAGTTTGTAGCCATTGAAGGCAGAGTTTGCCCACACTGTAGGTGGTTATTATCCCTGGGTGTTGTCTTTGGGAATATCTAGGGTCTGGCCTGGTCAATGTGAACCCCTGTGTTTTGTTCAGGAATCTATCTTGACAGTTATTAGTATCTGTGGGCCAGATTAACCATTGTTTCCAATCAGGATGTGTTCTGTTTTGGTTTAATACATAGTTTACGTCTATCTCTTCATCTGTAGAGCTATTGCTGTTCATTGTTGGCTTTGGAATAGACGGTTTATTTAAGTCTTTGATTTTGGCTAAGCCAAGACAGGTGGTTTGTTGAACAGTGTCATTTAAAAATATAATTTGTTCTGGGATCATGCAGGCTCTAAACAATGATTCTATACCTTGTACTTGCCATTCTTTTGTACCCCAAACACTTTTTACTTCAACATTTTTGTCCCAATAATCAAAACCAAAAGTATTCATTTGTTCAAAAAATGAGTCTGAATATATCAATGTCGTGTTTGTTAGCATGGTCTTTGTCCCTGTCTTATTTGACAATTTAAAATAAAATGTTTCAGCATTACTTGTGTTGAACCCTGAAAAGTATGAATATTTGTCATAAAAGGTTCTAGAGCTTCCTTTTGGAGGGGTTGCACAATGTTCCCATTGATTATAATTCAAAACATTTCTAGGTTGTGCAGATTTATGTAAAAAATGGTTACCATAGTGGTTGTAACAGTACATACTATCATAATTAGTCGAACCCTGCAAATAATCATGTTTGGTAAATTTAGCAGACATCACTAGGTCAGACATCATATTATTAATGCTTTCGAAGTCCCAATCATCAGCAAATGAGCTTGGTTTTACAAAGTCACTCAACGAGATCTTGATTTGGTGTGGATATTTCAGGATTTCGACCGGACCATAAATTTCGTAGTCAGTTTGTCCCATGCTACCCCACCTGGTATAGGATTGGCTGTGAAGTTGACTGAAGAAAGTTCTCTTTTCTCGACGTGTGAAGATGTGTGTGGTTTGAGGATCAAGTTGATTTTCTGACTTGCTGTGTCCATTTTAGCATATTTTCCCTCAATGAAGCGTCCCAAAGTTAGTACCATGATGAGCCAAAGTATGAGGATAAATGCACCAAAGCCCACCCAAAATTCAATCCATGGAGAAATCAGATAGGTTTCTTTCAGTTGTTTCAAAAGTTCTTTAGCTTTATCTTTAAAGGTTTTTGTTGATGGCTGTGTCTTTGATTCACTGAGGTCTTCAGAGGAATCATCGAAGTTTATGAAGTAGCCGGATGCTGTTCTGTCAATTGTTCCAATTGCTTCAGGATTACTGTTTCTTGCATATTCGTTTGTTACTTCATTGTAGGTTGGTGTGTCTTTACTAAATGTTTTTATTTGGGTTGTCAGAGGTTTAAGTTCCATTGCATTGTTGCACAGTCCTTGTTGTTCTTCTGTAGGCGTCTCGAATGTGATTAGCCTCTTAGTTAGGACCTCTGTATTGGTAGCAAACCTTCGTGTTCTACTACTTATCGGGAGTCCACTTGGCCTACTGTTTGTTATCGGCCACATGATTGTGGTTTTACCAGGTCGATGGATACAACTCGGTTCTCCTTTTTACCAGCAAGCGGCGGTAGTACAACTGATCTTGTCCCGTTAATAGACAAGACAGGAACTGCTTTTCTGTAAGAAGGCCCAAATTCCTTCTTTACCGCGATCTTTTCTCTGACTAGATCCCCGACTTTTGGAATCCAGACAGGTCTTGCTGGGACAGGTGGTGGTTCTTCAGTGGTTGTTGGCTGCTGTTTCAACTTTATGTTGCTCAGGTCTTTTCTTGTTTTGTTTAAGTCCTGCAAAATAGCCAAACGATCTTTGATATCAAAGCATTTTTCCTTCACCACTGAAGTCTGACTGTCAAGATCTAAGACTAACATCCTAGTTCCAAACAATAATTTGTACGGACTGAATCCCTTCAGAGAATTTCTTGGCAGGTTGTTTAGACTACGTTGGACACTTATTAGATGTTTGACCCACCCAGCTCCCGAACCTAATATCCTTTCCGTTATAGATAGCTTTATGCCTTGGTTTTTTCTTTACACCATCCCGTATCCCTCAGGAAGGAAGTGAGAAGAATCCCGCTGTGCTATGCTCATTTAGCCATGTTTCCCCACAGGCTTGAGGGCTAAAGTGAAAACATTGGTCAAACGTAGCATGCTCCTAGCGTATATGCCATTTAGACTCGCAAATCTTTGTATAACAGTCCAGACGTCAGCCGAGTGCTGGGGATCTACATTATAAGTGGAAACTAGCCTGTGTATGTTAATCGGACGCTTGGCTTTTTACTGTTGATCCTTTCTGGAGTGAAACGCCACGGTAGTATACCGTTTCTCTCGCCACTGCGATTTCTGTTGCAGTTCGGGCAATTTTTTACAAAAATGTGATGCTGCAGGCTCATGCCTGGCCACCAGTACACTGATTGTAATTCTTCCAGAGAATCTTTTAGTTTGAGGTGTCTGAGACCCTCGCCCATATGTGCGTCTGCTATTAACAACGTTCTCCTGTCCCTGTTTGGAATTACCCTATCCCCCACTCCAGGGATTCGAGCAAAAGGGACGGAGTTTGCATCGATTATGTATGTATAATTGAGTGGATAGTTGATCGGTAGCGCTGAGCAGTCGCCTTTTGATGACGTTTTCACCACCAGCACTGTTTCACCGTCAATGTATTTCACTGTACGCTTTTTTCTAGCTACGGAAGCCGATTTAGTTGCTACCGCTGTGGCTGTCTCAGCCAATGAATTCCCTGCAACGTGAACGCCATCACGTTGATGACTCAGTGTATGTATCACGTGAGTCTTTGGTAGTTCTTTTTGTAACAGAACTATTTGTTCCCAAAGCAGTTTTTGCTTTATTGTTGCACCTGTGTCATCTTTGTAACCGTTTTGAATCCATGTCTGCAAATCGTTGTTATATGATTTGACGCAGTAATATGAATCGGACACTATAAGTGTCGGGAATTCGCGATCTGCATTATCTAGCGCCATTTTCAATGCTATTATTTCAGTCTGTTGTTCTGAATTAGTTTCTACTGAGTGTGTTTTTGTTAATAGAGGTCTTAGTTTACCTCCGCGCCACACTTCTTTTGTAATCTCACATGTGGGGTTGTATGCTTGTTCTCCCCAAACGGAGGGTTGAGCATGTCCGTCTGTATAGATTACACAGGCGTATTGTCGTAAGGGCAGAATGTCGATTGGCAGAGGGAATGTTTTTTCATATTCTAGATTTTTCAATTCTATTAATTCTGGATCAAAGTAGTATTTTACTTTGTCCGTTGTAATTGAATTCACCCATTGTATCCATTCCGGATTCAATGCTGTTGTTGGTAAATTACACGGTGTTGTTAATGCCTCAAAGGCTGATTCTGCTGTTCTGACTGTAATACGTCTACCGTCAGCTTTATCTTTTTCTCTAGCTATTGCGGTTTGAACTGCATGAACAATGTTTTCTTTAATGTTGAACTTCTTTTCAGCCTCTGTGTAGAAGTGTGAGTTGAATGCAATTGGTACCTTTTCTCCCTCATTAGAGGTCAGGTATGTGAATCCGCATCTTCCTGGGATGACTCGAATCACAAGATTGCGTGTGTTATCACGTGTTTCTAATTTTGTTTTTATTAACATGTCTGTTTGTAAGGATCTCAGAATTTCTGTGTGTATTTGAGTCCAATTGGTTCTTTTAAAATCTGGTTTTATTAGATCATAAAGGGGCTTGACCCTTTCTGCGTAATTTGCAATGTATGTTCTTCCGAAATTTAGGAAGCCTAGAATTGACTGTAAGTTTTTTAGTGTTCTAGGTGCTTGGAGTACGGCACATTTCTCTAGGAAATTGTCAGCCAGGCTTTTGCCTTCACTTGATAATTCATATCCTAAGAACAGGACTGTTAGATGGGCAATTCTAGATTTTTTAAAGTTGAATTTGTAACCCTCTGCTGCGAACCCAAGTATTATGGTGTTCACTCTCTTCAAGTGAGTATCCAAGTCATCATCTGTTAGGTATATGTCGTCGACATAAGATAATGCTTCGTCATCATATGTTTGTAGTAACTCTGTTACTCTCGCTGAGAATAATCCTGGGCTGTTCTTAAACCCCTGGGGTAACCGACAGAATTGTTTTTGAGCGCCATTTATTGAGAACGCGGACAAATATCTGCTCTCTGGTGCTATGTTTTGACAAAAGAATCCATTAGAGATGTCTAATGTTGTTTTGTATTTTTTGCGCACTATGTTATTCATTAGTGCAGCACTATGCGAGTTTTCCACTGCAAAAGTTTTGCAACATGAGTTAAGGTGTCTGTAATCCAAAACTAGATGATATGTATTGTCAGGGTTGGAAACCGGAAACAAAGGGTTGTTCATTTGTGAGGTGCAAGTTTCAATCACCCCCTGGTATTCTAGTTGATCTAGGATTTCTTTTACCTGTTTTTTAGCTTCTTGCTTAATTGGGTACTGTCTTTGTGCAGTAGGTTGTGTTTTTAACTGGATTTTGTGAGGAGGAGAGTCCTCATCCCATCCTACGTGATTTTTATATAAAGCAGGAGCTTGAGCTACTGCCCACTTTCTGGCAAGTGTGTATTTTTTATGAATTGGGATATGATTTGAGAAGGCAGGCATAATTATTTCTTCGCCATGAGGGCAGTCCCTGACAAACTCTGGTGGCCAGTCTTTTTCAGCTAGAAGGATGTCATAGCCCTTGGAGAGATTATCCCAAAATAGTCCCCTTATTTTTCTAGTCTTATCCCCTTCTATACGTAAAGTTATTTCATATATTTTGTGAGGTTTGCTAACTCTGGTGTCTGCAGTTTCCACTTGAAGATATTCATTTGTGTCCACTGTCTTCAGATGATTCATAAGGACTTTGCGAGCTATGCTCACTTCTGCTGCGCTGTCTAGCATTGTCTGAGCCCATTCTCCGTTTTTCAGTTGTGTCCTCAGTATTCTCGGCATTGTTAACTACTTTAATACTGGTTACCTTCTTTTTTGGAAATTGTAATTTCTTTTTTAGATGAGCAGGTTCCTTGTCTTTGGACTTGGCGTGCTCTTCTCTTTGTTCTGATCGTCCTCTTCTTTCCGATTTCTGCGAGGAAGTCTGAAAAGATTGAGAGGGGCGTGTATCAATTTCTTGATATCTATCAGGCTTCTTAATATTATCCCTATTTCTAAGGTTGTATCTTTTCCCAGAGGGTTCACTTTGGGGAGACCTGTGTCCTTGGTTTGGAGATCTTTCTCTCCGCCGAGGAGACCTTCCTCTGGACTGGAATTTCTTTTCTTTAGGATTGGATTGTTTGTTTCCATCCCAGCTCTTTTTTTGTGATGTTAAATTATTATTAAAAAATACTTTTTCAGGACTTTCAATTAGTCGGGGTTTTACTGGTATTCCACCTAAACTATCTCTACCTAGTTCCTCATAGGATTTTTCTATAATTCTGGCAATTTCAGCTGGTTGGTCTGCTATATCTGTTTCTTTTAACCTTTGGCGGATCGCCACGTTTGCTGCTTCTCCCTTTATGTTGGCTAATAGTATTGCCGAGACCTGCTTGAAGTCTTTTAGTAATTTCATACCAAGAGTTAAAGCGGGTTCTGGACCGTATTCATCTTGAATTTGTTTTAGCACATCTGGTATTACCGAGATGGATGGAACACCATGCGTTTTTGTGTAAATGGAAGCAAAGACTGTACCCCAAGTGTCACAGTCCTCCACGTGTGGTGCGATTCCCAATGGAAGACAGATAGTCAGAATCCTGTGTTTTTCCAACGGGGTGGTGTCTGGAAACACCGCCTCTATTTGGGTGATTTTTTGTGCTAACCAGAATGGTATTTGTTCCCATTTAGCTGGTACTTTACCTAGGCAGGACTGTATGTTCTGTGGTGTAATTGTATTTGTGTTCCCCTGATGAGGGGTCAGCTGTGGAATTTTAATTGCTGGTTGAATTGTTGAAGTCCGCATTACATATTGGACTAATTGTCTATGTACTTTTATTAATTGTTTTATTTGTATTAAAAGATCTGCTGCAGACATTCTTTCGATGTCTGAATGTGGTGTGTATCCGGCTAGGACCGGCCACGTTGCTCCTGGTCTACCTAGTGGACCGAGCCTGGTGATGTGATTATTATGTTTTAGGGCGCCATTAAACAAGAGCAGGTGCTCTTGGAATTTGAGTGGTACTTCCACCTCCTCGAAAGGAATGTACTCTTCAGGAGGTTCCTCTGTTTTGTAATGGTGGAAGACCTTTGTTACAGCGTTTGCTGCTGGAAAGTGTATCCATGAATAGAATACCTCTGTCTGCCGATATTCGTGTGCCTCTATTACGAATATGACTGTGCCACCTCTAGGTGTCAGTCCATTTTCTATAAGTTTTAAAGTTATAGATTTTCTTATATTGACCGGAATGAGTATTATCTCCGGGTCTGCTTCTTGCATAGTAATATCAGCTGCTACGAGTTCAGCTGCTATTCTAACTGCCTCTCTTTCTCCTTCGCTGTCTGACATTTTACCGTCAGGAAGGTTATTCCGTTTGTTTGCAGATCAGGTTTCTTATGGAAACAAAGATTAGATGCACAATATTTTGGAACAGTGTATCCTTCAACGTTGACTAAACCAAGAACCATACATAGGAGTTTCCTCCTGCGAGGTTTGGCGGATATGACCTTTCACCCACTCCAGACGTCTTTGGAGTATTATGGGAAAAAAGGGGTCTGAGTGAAAAAGCACGACTGAGTTACTCTAATGTCTTGCGTTAGTTTTATCGCCTTTCCAAACGTTTGGGCGCCATGTAGTGTAGTTCCTATTATCCCAATAGGCTCTGCGCATTGGAATAATACCTTCAATAGTATAGGCCTAGACCAGACGTTAACTAGGTCTTCTATTGTCGATATTAGACTTAAAGTTTTGGGTTTGCCAGCTAGCTCAGAGTTCACTAGAAACTTAGGCAAGGAGGAGTTGAACCTCCCTGGATAGACAAGAAGGGATTTAGTTTCTGACAACCATAGAACATGACAACTTTGCTCTCCCCTAATCAAGAGTGTATCTCTAGAGTCGTGTGAAAACAAAAGACAACTTATTTTACTCAGTCAGTACGTGCATTCTTAGTTTCATCAGATTGTAGAGAAAAGGAAGAGACGGGCGTGTTCAATAAAAGATGGTATTTATTGATCAGTCTCTTTTCTCATACAAGAGAAATGGATCGATATTATTGCAATACTTATGGTTAAGTAAAGTGCATACAATAAAAGCAGAAGTATAAAATAATACTGTAAAAACATTTATATGGTTTCTAAGCCATAAGGTGGTTTAAAATGGATAAAATAGATACATACACATATACATTTGACTAATCGTACTCAACTGGTGTTTCTAACTACGCCTACCCCAGTGTACCTGACCTAAGCCTAATACGTGGGCGGGAATAGAAAGTAGCAGTTTAAGTTAAGTTTGTTTTGCCAAGTGACTGACTCAAGAATTCTCTGCAAGGGGTTATTCAGTTCTGTACCTGGAATTTAGAATGAATGAGGGATGGTATCTCTCGTCTCTGGTCTCGATATTCCAAGCTGCCTGCGAGGGCTGCTCGGAAGCGCCGGAGCTGGATTTCTCGGCAGGAGAAAGCAGCGTCTCGTTCTCAGCGCGTCAGGAAGGCGGGGCTGCGCCAGCGGGGTCTGCTCTGGGCTTCGGCAAGTCTGGCTGCTCCGATCTCGTCACCACCGCGTGTGTTTGCTTAAGGCAATACCGGTAATATTTATACCTGTAAGGTGCCGAGATTGACGTAAGGATGGACATACATACGTCAATAAGGATGTCATACGAGCTGGTCGTTAGCACATTCTTTTGCTGAAGTTCTCGGTGAAATCAAAACAATGGCCGCAGGGTTTTTCCCAGGTTGTCATAGGTTTGATTTGTTTTGAGAACTCCGTATGCCTTATCAGGGGCTGGAGGAATATTGCTTGTCTAATTAGATGGCAAGCGTTATGACCTAATCAGATAACACGTTCCTGTGCCGTGGTGTGGCTTAATCAGATAACGGTTTCTGCATCATGGGATGGCTGCTAGTTAACTTGTTAACCAGAACAGGGTCAGGAATAGGGGGATCGATACAGAACCTATAGGAATACATCACAACCTCTCCATGTGGATGAAATCGAGCTGCAAAACCTCGAACGGATACGTAGGAGGCGCAAAATGACCAGCTGGAGTTGGAGTTCCTTTACCGGGATTGTGTTTCAGGCATATCATACAGTTTCTGACCACATTTTCTGCATATTTTGGGATATTGCTGTTCTGCCATACTGGGGCCAATAGCTTACATATTCCTTTCGAACTGATGTGTGCCATGCCGTGAGCCATTGTTACTACTGCACGTACGTATGCATTAGGTAGTAGCCATCGCTGGTGTTCCGATAATTCGACCCAACAACCATTCGCATCCAATCTACCCTTACTTTCTCTCCACTCATTCAACTCATTCTCAGTTGCCTCAGCTTGTATAGATTTCACGCTTTCAATGGTGTCCTCACACATTCCCACATCAGCAATACATCTAGCGGGACCCGCTACATACATTCGACTCATCGAGTTCCTTGCGGTCTCTTTCGCCACCTCGTCTGCAAATGCATTCCCGTGGCCAACATCATCTTGAATTTTCTTGTGTGCACTGCATTTTATAATGGCAACTTGTAGTGGCATGGTCAGTGATTCAAGGAGCTCATTAACTAGCTGACCATGTTGTATCTTTTCACCATGTGATGTAAGGAACCCACGTTCACGCCATAATCTCCCAAAACTGTGAGCCACGCCAAAGGCGTATTGGCTGTCAGTGTACACATTCACTCGCTTTCCTTTTGCTAACACGCATGCTCTGGTAAGTGCAATAATTTCCGCAGCTTGTGCAGAGTTGTGGGAAATACGTGCGGTCTCTATAATGGTGTGTAATGTTGTTACGGCATATGCGGCAGTCGTATCACCATTCGGTAACTTGAAACATGAACCATCAACCCATAAAGTATCGTTGCATTCAGGAAGGGGAGTGTCCTGTAAGTCTACTCTCCCTTTTGTCTCTTCTTCTGTCCTGAAGCAGCAGTCATGGTTATCAATTTTGTCTGTGTCTGTTTCTGTCGGGATGGGTAATAGTGTAGCAGGGTTGAGTGTATCACACCTCTTTATGTGTATGTGACTTGCTAGCAGTGTAAGTTCGTAACTGGATAGTCGAGCGCTAGTAAGGTGTTGTGTCTTTGTCCTGTTTAGTAAAATGTCTACTGCATGTGGAACCATAACAATCAGAGTATTATTCATGACTAATCCAGCAGACTGTCGAATGCAGACAGCTGCTGCGGCGGTGGCTCTCAGACAACTTGGTAGTGCCTTAGCCACATGATCTAGAGTTGCCGAAAAATACGCGCATGGGCGCTGTTTGTCCCCAAAGTGTTGTGTTAAGACTGATAATGCACAGCCTTCCTTCTCATGGACATATAATGTGAAAGGCTTACTGTATTTGGGGTTTCCCAACACAGGAGCCGAACACAATGCATCACGCAACTTGTGGAAACTTGTCTGACAATCTTCAGGCCAGGGCATAGGATTGGGCGTATCTTTACGGAGTAGTGCCAGCAAGGGTTTAGCTAGTAGTGAGAAATTCGGTATCCATTGTCTACAGTACGATGTAATGCCCAAAAAGGCTCGAACTTCTCTCTGTGTCCTTTGGGCACTCAGTTCTGCAATTGCCTGTATTCTTTCTGGTGTCAGTCTCCTTCCCTCCTTCGACAAGATGTGACCTAAGTAGGTTACTTCTTGTCGGCAAAATTGTAGTTTGGAAAGGGATACTTTGTGCTTCATGTCACATAAGTGATGCAATAATGACAACGTAGCTCTTTTGCAAATTTCTTCAGTGTCTGCGGCGATCAGCAGATCGTCTACGTACTGAATCAGAGTCGAACCATCTGGTAGAATAATCGTGTCCAGTTGTGTTTTCAGGGCCTGACTGAATATTGATGGGCTTTCGCAGTAGCCTTGAGGAGCGCACTTGAAGCGGAAGCTTCGTCCTCCTAAATTGAAGCCGAAAATGTCTCTACTTTCCTCAGCAATCGGGATGCTGAAGAAAGCGTTCTTCAGGTCAATCACCGAGAACCAATTTGCTGAAGCTGGAATCATTGTCAATAAAGCAGTAATGTCGGGGACGACTGGAAACTGTGGAATAACTACCTTGTTCACTTCTCTGAGGTCGATCACGAATCTGTATGTAGGCGGTTTTAAAGGATCAGTGCGTTTTAAGACGGGCAAAACCGGACTGTTACAGACATTTCCTGTCGTTTCTTCGATGACGTCTTTATCAATCAAATCATAAACAATTTTCAACAATGCTTTTTCGCATTCGCTAGATATTTTGTATTGGGGAATACGTGGCAACCTAACGTCGGCTTTCAAAGTTATGACATATGGTGTTATCTCCAAACGACCTACATCATTAGAACCATTAGCCCAAAGTATATCAGGAAGTGACAATAATTCAGTTGGAATATTTTCCTTTGACAAATACATCGAAGAAATGACCTTCTTACCTAAAGTAATTTGTACTCCCGAGGGAGAACAGTACAAGGTCGCATATAACCTTTTTAGTAAATCCAAACCTAACAAATTTTCACCACAACCTGTTGTCAAAATGAGGGGTGCTTCTAATTCGCATGGGCCAACAGAAAGGGATATAGGACTAGAGATCGGGTTTCTAACAGGGGCGCCAGAGAAACCTACTGAGACATTCATTTCGCCAGACAAAGGTGCGCCAGGAAGTTTCGAGTGCATAATATAACTTTTTGTAGCACCAGTATCCAGCAGAAATAGCTCTGACACTCCTGAGGTAATCACCTCGACATAAGGTCCATTCTGATCTACCGGAACTGAAACAACTCCCTCTCTTTGTCCATGGCTGTCCTAGCAATCATTACCCTCATTCTCGTGTTCGGCGTAATAGTCGTCAGCATAGTACTGAGCTGACTTAGGCGATGAATTATTCTGTTGGTCAAAGCTATTCATGGATTTCTGAGGCGGAAAAGAAGTTGTATTCTGAGTGAAATTTCCACGGCCTCTACCTCTAGGGGCATGCTGAACACCTCTTCCCCTTACACCTTGAGCACCGTTTAAACGTCGCGCAAGAGCCGGACAATTACCTTTAAAATGACGCTCTTCCTTGCAATACGCACATTGATTCGGGCCATATGTAGGACGCTGATGGGAAAACTCGTTACCTTGCGCGTTCCTCGAATACTGCTGTCGTGGTTGATAGTCTGGCTGACTAGCCGTGCGAGGCGGATAGGCCTGCTGGAGGAGAACCTTAGTTTTCAAATCTTTCGTCTTTTTATCTGCCTTGTCTAGCTCGTCCCTACGCCTATTTTCATAGTACTGGGCCGTAGCTAAAATCTGCGCTGACGTAGAGACAGCCCAAGCACTCTCAGAGTCTTTTAGTTTATTACATAGTTCAGGGAGCAAATTATGTACGAACTTATCCACAAACAATCTTTGGCCACCCTCGGTAGCCATATCTTGACCACTGTGGTCGGTGAAAGTTTCCTCAAATCTCGTGAAAAAGTCAGACACATTCTCATCTTTCTTTTGCTTGCACGCTGATAGCTTGTCCCAATTTACGCGTACTTCAGGCATTATTGTCTTCATGTACGCTATAATTCTACCGGGAAGTTCGGCTATTAACGGCTCAGGTTTAAAACCACTGATTTGTCTAGCATCTGTGGTCGCAATGTTCGCCCACGAGTCACCTAGTTCCTAATCGTGATCCGTATGACGTATCTTGCTCCATAAAGGATGTGGAACAACGTTCCCAAATAACATGTCTACATCCGCTAAATTCATTATACATGAGCTTGCAGTTTGCGATAACTCCTTATAATACCCAGTTGGGTTCTTACGAGGGTCAGGTAGTGACTGCTTGAGTGCTAATACTTCCGATCTTTTCCATGGGACATGTACCCATACATGCTGGAAATGGGGCAGAATTGGTGGATTAGCATTCGCATCACCTTCCCTCCAAACTGGAGGAACCTCTCTCATGGGGTACTGTCTCGCTCTTTTCCTACTAGACGTACCACATTCAGATGATGACCCAGAGTTACCACCTGTACTTCGATATGATAATAATACCTCAACTGCTTTGTCGACATCGGGACCTATAATCATGCCTTTCCCAAATTTAAATCGTACATTACACAACTCTCGAGCGTTGCTCTCTTGACCATTATCTTCCAAATCCTCACACAGAAAAACACACATCTGTTCAAAAACATATCTTTGCGTCGGTTCATCCCATTGACGGAAAACGTTCATGACGGACTCTACATCATATCTCGCTGTATCCAGAGCCCAATTCCGTGCTAACTTATTCAGGGATTCCCTCTCTTGATAATCAGGCATTTGGCTTCGTAACTGTCTTTGTCCCGTATTAGGGGTCGTTTTAGGCAACCGAAACAGTGGTGAAGGAATGTTAGTAACAATGCTGGCCATTTTATGGCAGACGAAAGGTGAAAGCGGAGGAATAACTGGTGACAGAACAGAGTCACGCAAAGCAGAAACAGAAGCATTCGCAGAACTAGTATCAGAAGAAACAGAAGGTGCGCTAGGCGAAGTTGTAGAAGGAACAGTAGGAGAAGTAGATGTGATCGGTGAGCCTTGAGGAGGCTGCACTAGAGAAATAGGAGCCAGCTGAAGAGTAGCTGGTGAGTGCTCTAGAGGAGCTGGTATAACAGCTACCAGAGGTGCAACTAAAGGTTGCGGAGGTGCTGTGGCATTTTGCGCATAGGGTGGTGGCGAACTTAGCAAATGAGCCATTAATGGATCTTTTTCACGCTCTATTACTGTCTCTTGCTGAAGAGATGGTAAAACAGGATAGCATTTATCTATTGCCATTTTACGTTGCCTGTGCAACTGCTCACTTATTCGATCCTCTTCGTTGTCTTTAAATTTTATCGCGGCTTGCATTACTGAAATACCTCTTTCCCTCTTATTCTTCTTTTCTAATTTAATTTCCTTCTGTTTGGCCTCTTTACGCCATAAGCGGAAAGAGTCAAACATCGCCGGTCGGGCTTTCTTCTTGAACAGTTTGACCTCTAGGTTATCTAAAACTTCTGAGTCGAAACTACCATATTGGGGCCATTTTAAAACACCATCCTTACGGGTGTATTTTATCCACACTTCATTATATGTGATAGGACCTACGCCATGTTTTACATAGAGCTCATACGTTGGAGTTCCAATTGGAGGAACCGGACAAGAATCCTCTAATCGGGAGTCCTTATTATAACCAAGACAAAACAAGTTTCCAAGTCTGCTAAAACCAGGCATCGTCGCTCACTAGTCTAGCTTCAAACTTCAAAGGTTTATCTATTACGATATTTCTCGTGAAAACACGAGTCCTTCGGCTTTGGGGCTTGCAAGTACCAAATCAAGTCGTATCTCAAGGATACCAAAAACTAAGGACAAACTAAGGACTGGGAGACGCTCCACTTATACTTAACTGAAGTATTTGAAGATCGGTGACGTCGCTAGAAGACTCGTCTATCGTTTCACTCTACCAAGGATCACTGGGTCCAAAACAAGGCGATAGTCAGGGCAGCAGTCCTTCGTAGCTGTCGGGACGCGGGGAACCTCGCAGCAAAGACCTTCGGAACCACGTCGACATACAGGGGTCGCTGAAGTGGCTGGCCGTCCTCCGGAATTTTCACACGAAGCTCCTCACGAACATCTGGCTTGGACCGTCGCCGCTTGATATCGCCCCGAGTTGGGCGCCAACTGAGGTGCCGGGTTTTTAGGAACCCGGTGGTGCCAGGGGATAACACCCGAAGACCTCTGAGTTCTCCCTTGTTCCGGACCACAGAAACAATGAGTCTTCTAGTCGCAGTCAGAGATCAGGTTTTATTGGTAGCTACCAAGTAACACGTGTCCTAGAAGCATGACAAACACGGGTCATGTATTCTCAGGAGACTGTTCGTGTTCGTTTTTACAGAACCAGCCTTCTCCTTATATACACATATAATGGCTTCGAGCAAGAATTCTTGAGTTTATGATATGGCTATAAACATATTTCTGCAATAATACAAAGTGCGGAGTCATGTAAGCAAGCCCACATTTTAGATGTCCAGTTCGTGATAGATTACCCAGTTAGGCCCGGGACTCCCATCAGATATCGATGAAACCTCAATAAAGAAGGGCACCTCCTAGTCATAAAACTGCCCATAAACAAGGAACGTGGACAGGTGCATGTTTGCAGAAAGCATGGTCTGTATGTAGTGAATGGTTTGTGGAATGTTATGCATTGATGCTATCGTATTCGGCCACTGGGCGAGGAGCTGCCCAAACAGGTTTGGCTTAAGGCCATGGAGTCAGTTGGGACAGGTCAGGGGGAAGTCAGGGAAGGTGGACGTGTCCTTTTGGATCAAGCTCGACCTTTAATTGACTTAACATGAGGGCAAGACGTAAGATGGATGCCGTTCACAAAATGGAGTCTAAGGGATTGGGACGGAAACTACGATTTAGGGGTGTTGGCAACCCTCGATTGTGACGCAAATACATAGGAATGATGTCCTAATCATTATCGGTTCATGGACACCAAAATCGTCATGGTACGTTGATATTTTGTGACACGGGTATTGGACCTCGATATTGGGATAACAACAGGGTCCAGATTTTCAGAACCACAAAAAATCCACATTTCATATTTTAATCCAATGCCATCCATGGCCTAAATGATGTTTCAATTCTACAGACACCACAGAAACAGTTGTTTCATGCACCCACGAATATTACAAGGCCTACTGGCTGGAAGGCTCATTGGCAAACAGGGCCACACAGTCAATTAATTAAATCAATCAATATTGCAAACTTATTAAAAAACATGCAGAAGAAGAAAGAAAATTTACGGAACTGTGTAACATTTTTCCTTTACAAAAGAAGATAAATTTCATGCACAAGAAAACATAGGCCCCTACTAAAACTGCAGGCAACTCACCACAATAAATTATAAAAGTACAAATAAATCCAGGTGCATGCCCCAGTCAAACAAACAACACCCTTTTACACCAGTTGTTCAACTTACCTGTGACATCTCAAAAACAAAGTCCTTAAATCCAATGGTATATATGCAGCAGACAAGGAAAGCGATCCTTCTAGCTCCAGATCCCAGTGAAAAGTGACCAGGAGAGGGACAACGCACTGGCAGGAGCCTGCTGGACAGGAACATGAAGTTGGAGTCTCTGGGGCACTTCCTTCTGGTTTGAAAAAAAAGCTTTGAAAAAATGGCTTCTCACACACAAAAAAACAACTAACGGCCAGTTTCAAAAGAAAATCCCCTCCAAATGCCTCTCAGCTGCATTCTCAAGCAGAATAGCTGTTTTGACCGCTCTGTTTGCTATTGCAATCGACTCTAAGAATGCTAGATTGGTGCCGTTGTGGCCAGAAGTCGTGCGAGTGAGCGTGAAGTCTCGCGGGAGCTCGCTAGCAGTATGAGAAGTCGTGTGCGCGCTCGCAAGCGTCCTGAGAGTCTTGGCGCTCGCAGTTGCGCACCAAAGAAAACTCGAGCGCACAGACAGAAAGACAACCTCTACTTCGTGCCCGAATGGTGGAATTCAGGAATTCTACGTTCCTCCACAGAGCGCAGAGTTCCCGAAATCCCCAAACTCCGCAAGCAGAGTGGAGTTTACCGCCCGGGGTTACATTTTATGAGCACTGGGTCTTCCCTTAGGGGGCGTTCAGACAATGCAGGCACCTTATTAGTAGGCCAGTCTTGATGTTTGTACCAGGTACTTTGTTTCAAGATAAGAGTGCACCAGATTGTATCTGTGCCACTGTCACACGAGGAAAGGCAAATAATGGCACATTTTCAGGTTCTAAGGATGCAGACCTGCAGAAAACCACTGCTTCCCCCAAATACCTACTCCAGCAAGCAGAGATGGGCGTGCTGGCAGTGATAGGAGTCTGGGGAGAGCGAGAGAGGGAAACACTGCACCTCTGCTCGCTCCCAGGTAGAATTGTCTCAGTCACCGGATGCACTGTTCAATCTTGATGTTACTGAGGTAGTTTACTTGCACTAACTGGAAATCAGAGGACAGGTTAAGTATATCAACGAGCCGGAGAGACGATGTGAACCCACATAGGGTTACAAACATCAGTTTTGGCCGCGGATGGTGCCGTGTTGAGTCTTGGGTCGACCAGAAACCCACCCATCAGTCCTAGGAGTCTGCTTTAATCAAACGAGTAAGAATAGAACTACAGGAGGAAAACACATAAGTAAAAGCTATTCAGGCAAAAGCATCTGGAGAGACACAAAGGGAAGGACTGGGGGAACAGAAAATAGAAAACACAACATACCTGAGGGACAAACACAAGTATAAACGGGTGCGTAAACCGAGAGATCCAATGCCACGGCAGCATTGCCAGGCAAAGACTCTGAGCCCTGAATGTTCTGAATTAGGGATCAGCCACTTGACTTGGATTTGATCTTCACACCAGGAAGTGAGTGTGTCAATTAATGCAATTAGCAGTCTAGCGTTCCCTATCTCATGCGGTTCCGGTGAGCTATCTTTCAGCCGTCCCTGTCTGAGTATGATAAGCTGCCTGTTTGCCCTGAATTCTGTGAGTACTAGCCCTCCTCCCCTGAAAATCCCCCCTCTGGAAAAAGAAGTTTGGGTCCATGTTTCAAAGCATGACCTCTATGAAGCCTCCGGATTCATCTAGTAGCATGGGGAAAGTATGGGGGGTCCCAACACCGTTCCGGCACATTGTATCCTGTCCAGGCCACACGTTATTGTAATTGGTCCTGGTGGACACAGGAGCCCATGACCTTTTCTTCTTCATATACTGATAACCCAAAGGTGGAGGTCTACCGGCTCTGTCAGGCATGGGGGGATTGACTCTGGAGATGTGAACGATGGGATGAATGTGCTAATGTGAAGTAAGTGTTAGGTGTACTACTGAATTTCCAGCTTTGCTTTCAGTTGTGGTAAGCCCACCAAAATTGGCTATTGAAGTCCATTAATAATCAGGGGGCATATTAGCAAGGGCAATATTGCTGCTTTAGCGGGACTTTTTCCCGCTAAAGCGGCGATAGTTTTATCGCCCTATCAGCAAGATGTCAGCGACAGCTTTTAGGCGATAGCGACTGGTTTGGGGCCCGCTTTGCATGTCAGCGATATTTATCGCTAATGACATGCAAAGTGGGCGTACCCAACCTGTTAGCGATTGAAAGCAGTCGCTAACACAGCTATCGCTTATTAGCAATACCCGCGACGAGATAAAAAAACGCACGCTAAACGCGATTAGCGCCAGGACTTTACACCCGGAAAAACCTGACTTAGCCATATTAGTCAATGGGAGGTGGATTCTACGGCTAAGTCCCCACCTGCCTATTAACGAGATTTTCCTTAGCGATAGGATTTTTATCGCTGGAAATCTCACGTTAAACATGGGTTTCATCGCTATCGCTGGATTTTATATTGCATTGGAGATAAACGTTGGTAATACTGCGTTATCTCTGCGAAAAAATCCAGCGATAGGAGGCGATAAAAAAATTCACACTAAGCGAGGTTTGCGATAATTATCGCAAGTTGTTGCTAATAGGCCCCCAAGTTCCACTGCAAGCTTCCTTTTAGAGCCAGTCTTTCATTAATTTACGTTGTCTTTATTTCTTTCTCCTCTTTATTTCTCAATCAATTCTTCAAGAAGACATTAACAGGATATATCATCAAACATACACTCCACATGGGACATCAGCAGGGTTGTAAAGAAAAAAACATGATGAGAAAATCCGCACTATAAATCCTTGATTCTAAGAGTGCATTCTTATAACTAACATCCTCCATCTGTTACATAGGTATATATGCAAGTATAAAAACATCGTAAGACTGCCTATGTAACTCTTGGAGTGATATGTGCGCGATACAAATGCATCTGACTTGACTTGACTTGACACTAAAAGCAACTCCTTTACATTGATATACCTGCCTATATTACACACTACTTCACCTTTCTAGAACTCCACATTGTGAGGGATCTCTTCATTGAATATGTTTCAATCTAGATTAAGAACTGTACTTCTAACCATGCTTGGAACATTAATGGACATCTGTGAAGTCGTGTGTAATATAGGCAGGTATATCAATATAAAGGAGTTGCTTTTAGTGTGTTCTATAGGCAGGCTTCTGATGTTTTAATACTTACATATATACTTATTTAACAGATGGAGGATGTTAGTTATAAGAATGTACTCTTAGAATCAAGGATTTGGAGTGCGTATTTTCTTATTGTTGTTGTAATACTTTATTCGATAGATATTTATCATAAAAGTACAAACATACAAATACATAAAAACAATCCATCCAAAGTACTACAGTTACATCCAGAACAGCAAATAGCAAATTAAAAACAGCAGAATAAAAACAATGTTTGCTTATTAAAAGGTTTTTATGCGTTACCCAATAGTCTAGAACGTATTATCCAAGCACCCCCGAGATATTTTGCCACCCCACAGATGATATACATGGAAACAGTATTGGTTAAAATGATACGGAGGGCTGACCTGTGGTCTTTTACACCCAGCTCCCTGCATACAGGTTTTAACCATTTAGCCCTAACAGATTTGTAGGCTGAACAGGCAAATAAAAAATGGCAGAGGTTTTCCTCTGGCCATTGGCAACCTGGGCATTTTAGTTCAATCCCCCCCTTGGTCTTCCACCTTTCCAAGAATTTTTTAAGGGGCAGTGTGCCATATCTTAATTTCAAGAACAAAGTTCTATCTCTAGCTACTTGGATAAAATCCAAAAAAGGTTCCAACTTCATGGAAGGTTTATGGATAAGAAAGTTCGTCGTTAAAGTCCCCAGATTAGAGTTGTTATTAATCTTGGCCTCAACCCAGTCCCAATATAATTTTTTTACAATTTGCTTTGCAGGAGGGACGTGTGACGCCCAGGACTCCCCCAGGCCTATTGATATTACTAATTTCTTAAGGTTGTTAAGCCACTTTATTTGGTGAGAAACATTTAGGGTTATTAGCTCGTCCAACACTCGGGCGTACCCGGCTAGTTCCTGGGTTCTTCTAAGGCGCACCCAGAATAGCAGCGGCCTTAGTTGAACTTTGTCCGAGATCGATTTTTTACCCATATCAAAAAATAAAGGTAGCAAAGGGGTAGAAACTGGAAGTGAGACTAAATCTCTGATGAACTTATTTTCCGCAGTTACCAGTGCCTTAGTATTTTGAGCACCCCATAATTCGGAGCCATAGACTGCAGAGGCTAAAGCCTTCCCTTCATAGACTACCAAAGCAGGGGCGACCGGTCTACTGATAGAGAGGCGCTGTTTTTTTAATATTGCACCGGACACCCTTTTAAGATTTAGTACAATTTTTGAAATATGGGAATCCCAGCTCATATTGTTGGACAGCCTCGCCCCAAGGTAATCAAATTCGTTCACCACCTCTAAGGGGGATCCACACAGGGTAAGATGAACCTTCCTAAACTTTCTGTTTGGAGATAGGACCATTAGTTTTGTCTTCAAAGTGTTGACCGTTAACCCACGATCATTACAAAAAGGGAAAAGCGGTCAAGCAATTTTTGGAGGCCCTTAGGGGTCTTGGACATCAGGAGGGTGTCGTCCGCAAAGAGAAGTGTCGGGGTTTTCTCCCCGGCAAGGACGGGGGCATCCGCCGGGTCCTCCCTCAAATGGTCCACCACCCCATTTATAAAGATGGAGAACAATGTCGGCGCCATCACGCATCCCTGCCGTACCCCCCTGCTGACTGGTACCCTCCCTGTCATTTGACCCTGTCGCCCCCATCGTATCCTTGCATAGTTGTCCTCATGCAGTTTAATAACCAGTTGCAGCAAGGAACTAGGAAACCCCATGGCTTGTAAAAGCTCCCATAGCTTAGCGCGAGGGATAACATCGAACGCGGTTTTCAGATCTATGAAAGCCAGATACAAACAGCCCTTAATAATTGATACTGACTTCCAATAGACCGCACAAAACCGGAAGACTTGGTCCATTGCACCAACATTCCGCCTAAAACCCGCCTGAAAATGGGTAAGAATATCATTATCCATTAGCCATGTCTCAACTCGATTTATAATGACCCTGCCAACTACCTTTTGAATAGTATCAATTAAACTAATTGGTCTGTAGTTGGCAGGGTCCTCTCTGTTACCTTTCTTGAAAATCGTAATCACCTCCGCCCCTTTCCATGATTCCGGGACGGGGTGGCCTAACTGGATAAGAGTCATTAAGCTTGCTATATACTCTGCCCAGATTAAGGGATCATGTAATAAAAGATCACCGGGCAGACCATCTGGGCCGGCCGCTTTGCCTGGGAGTATGTTTAAAATAGCGACCTTAACTTCTTGCTGGGAGAATATCATTTCACTACCAGTCAACTCCAAACTGGGGATGCTGTTACTACACTCTACTGTCGGAAACAGGGGAGTTTGATCGGCAACATCACAATACAATTTAAAGAAATGAGCGTGCCATTGCTGTTCAGTAATGTGATTTAAAATAGGGTCAACACCCCTCCGGCCTAACGCGTTAATCAATTTCCAGAAAATGGTAGAGTTCTTCCCGCTGGCAGCAGTTTTAAGCTGCTGCCAATGCTCTTCCTCCCAGTTTTTCTTTGCTGAGGCAATTGAGCCACGGTACTCCTTTCTAGCTAATTTTACTGCCGTCAGATCCTTTAATTTTATCGCTGAACCAATGGCTTTCCTCTTGGCTCTACATTCTGCTGTATACCACGGGTTCGCCTTCGGGGGTCTATTAGCCACCACAAAGTTCTTTTGGGTGTTTTTAAGGAAATACTCTCCTATTTTATCTGTGAAAGTTTTATACTGGCCCAATAATTTGTGCCCCACAGAAGAAACCTCTCCCCGATCCACCGCGGCAAGGCTGGAGGTTTCTACTTTAACTAAATCCCTGATACTGTTAATTTTCTCCTCTTCACATTTTACCACATCCCACCTCAGTTTCCGGTTACAATTGGAGGGGAAAACTTCCTTCGTGACCATCTCTGGTCCCCCGTTGTTACTAAACCTGTGTGCCCAATTAATTTCCATACATAATGGGTTAGGATCACTGTCTGAGGACTGCCTGACTTCCATATCTTTTAAACTAGCCCAAGAATGAACGTCTAGAAAGATGTAATCAATTCGCGATGGGCAGCCTATCCTATTATAGGTCATTGCCCCATTACGATCAGAAGTAGTCCGGCCGTTTAGTGCCCGTAAATTATGCTCCAGGGCTAATGCATTCAACTGTATTGCTCTGGCAGTCCACTTCTTAATAGGGGCCAGCGCTAATGGAGGTATGGCCTGTCTCCAATCCTCAGAATTCAAACCCAAAACATCCTCATCATCTAGGGGTTCAAATGTACAATTAAAATCGCCCCCCAGCAGGATTTTAGACCTAGGTGGGAGCTCTGACAGTTTTGTATCTAACAACTCGATCGTTTGTGATATTAAACCACCCTGTACCCCTCTTGCGTAAACACAGAACAAATGGACAATGCCCCCATATGGGCTTTTCAAAGAGATATGCAGGATGTCATTGGACTGTATGTTATGTGTAGTAACAGTACAATTCAGGTTCACCTTTACCCAGATGTGCAGGCCACCTGAGGGGCGGCCTTTTCCTGTAGAAACTGCTGGAACAAAATATGTGGAGTACCCGTTTTTATATTGTGGGGACAAACACCAAGTTTCCTGAAACATACACATATGGAAGGGATCAATAAAGTCATTCCAATCCGGATTTTCAAGATTTTTCCTTAATCCTGCAATATTCCAAGAAATGATGTTAATTGAAGAAAGAGCTGCAGTTGTTACAATAGTTATAGGTAATGGGGTACAGTCCAATTCAATCATTCTAGTGGCCACATTGTCCGCAGACACTTCAATCTTTTCTCTAGATATAGATATAGCCTGTGGTGACCCTGCCTCCTCCTTCAAAACCTTTTGTACAGAGACATAAATTGAATGTCAATCGACTGCTTCCAGGGCACTGAAACGATTAAAACTGGGTAATGGAGGGGGAATATGCTAGTAACCTTGTCATTCCCCCTGAAACTGATTAAACCCTAAAGGGGGCCTACCTGCTCTCCTTTGTACTGTGCTCCACCCTCCATCTTCGCCCCGCCATTGATTTACATCATAATTCTGGAAAGGCTCTTCTCTCAACCCCCTTCTTATACAGGTAGGAGCCCTTAACCAGCTCCACCTATTACTGCGATGGTCGGCGAGCATATAGAAATAGGAGAGGGATTTAACTAGAATGGAGGAGTTGTTGTCACATGGGGGTCTAGCATGGATATACTCCACCGTACGCGGGTCCTCGAATGTCACAACAATACAGTCACCCTGGAGATTTTTTGGATTCTCACCCACCCATGGTGCTCTCTCCAGCATAAGTAGATTACTACGAATGTTGGGCGGAAGTGGGTAGTTTCTATCTAACCAGTGGCAGACTTTGTTTTTAAGACCCAGTACGATTCTGTTGATGAGGGGGGAAGCTCGGGGACACCTGTTAGAACAATTACATAGGAATGGGCATCAGGGGGCAAATTAATATTCCGGCGAGTTTTAATATTCGCTGGATGGGATAAAGGGGGTTTGGGATCAAGGGTTATGGGAGGTTTGGGGGCAGCAGTAATGAAGCCGTTTACTTTCTGAGGTATACTAGGCACAGTAGAGAGTAGTTTATTACTACTATTTAAATTAACCTTGGTTGGAGGTATTTTGGACGTACACACTTGAGGGGTAAGGTTTTTCCCTGCTACTTGTGTTTTAGACAGAGGTGGTTTGGCGCCAGCCAGTGCTGGTCCACCGGTTGCCTTTTTGGCAGGAACTTTTGGTCTGGCTTTTAACTCCAGATTTAAGGCCTGCAATTGATCTTCGATGCCTTGTAGTCTAGACTCCAAGGGAGACAGTAAGGATTTAATGAGCTCAGCTATAGAGCTCATAAAGATACCGTTCCTGTCTTCAGCCAGGCTACTCTCTTCAAGAAAATTTGCTAAGCTTGAGGTTGAAGCTGTATCATCAGGGATGCCCAATGGCTAGGGGTGTGAAACACGACACCCCTCAGCTTTTCCTTCACTATTTTCTAAAGTAACCACAATATCCCTCCCCATCTCTGGCCCACAAGAAGTACTAGTTGGATCACTGGGAAATTCCTGCCCCGTCAACTATGACTATTGGATCAGCACTATCCTTGCTTGATGTTAAGGAGCACTTAGGAGTAGCGCCCTCCCTCAAACCTCTTTGTACAAGTGTTGTCTCATGATCATTTATAGCTATCGGAAGAGCCATTAGAGAGGTAGGAGGGGCTGCTTGGGGGGGCATCAAAGGAGCAGAATCCATGGGTACAGATTGACTGGTAGAAATAGGGTGGCTTACGGGTATAGGCTGGATAGGATCTATATGGGGAATGCATTGAGCTCTGCTTGGTGTGCGCGCAGAGGCTATAAGGCCTAAAGATGATCTTCTCGCTGAAGCGAGATCCTGAGACACTCTTCTTTCCATGAGGGCGATCCCCTCATCGATAAGAGTGTTTGTGCGCACAATAAAATTGTCCAATGTGCCCGTCAACTTAGAAGCACTAGCCGCAGCCTTGCTTAGGGTTTCCCGTGTACACATCCCTATGCCCAAGGGTCAGAGGCTAGCTGATACAATATACAACAGCAATTACCACATCTAAGCAACCAACAGTAATAAGAGAAAAAAAAAATTGACAAAGTTACTCACACTATATGAGCCCAAGGCAACTAAACAGAAAGCAAGTTTCAGGACGATATGCAAAACCAAGAGCTGTGGCCCAGACCAGACTCTACAGGCCTCGGAGGGCCACAGAGGGCCCGCCCTTTGCCCTGGCTTCGCCCCGGCCTTAGTCTCGCGCGCGTGGCAGTTACTCTCTAAAAAGGGGGAGGTGCTGGAGGGGGCGGGAAGAGGACCAGCTGCGGCCGATCAGCGCCGCTGTGCAAGCTGGTCCTCGCAGTCCCGCCTCTGTCCGTGTGTGTGGGGCAGATGGTCACCGGAAAGTCCACAGGTCCTCAGACGGCCAGGCGGGTCCCAGAGGCAATGCCCACGGCAAAGTTCAACAGCCACGAGCGGCGCCCGCGAAGCGGGAGCCGCGAGGCGTGGCGAAGTGGCGTGGCGAAGTGGCCGGAAGAGACAAAATGTCACGCTCCACTGCTACAGCAATCCCAGGTAAAGGCACAGAAAGGCACAGATGTTTTTTTCTTTACAGCCCTGATGATGTCCCATGAGGGACGAAATGCGTAGGCTGTGGAGTGTACGTATGATAATATATCCTGTTAATGTCTTCTTGAAGAATTGATTGAGAAAGAAATAAAAGACAACATAAACTAATAAAAGACTGGATCTAAAAGGAAGCTTGTAGTGGAACTTGATTATTAATAGACTTCAATATTTGATTGTGGATATTTTGTGATAAAATTGCGCTCCTTCCATATGGTTTGTTCATTGTAATTGTAGTGGTTTAACGGTGGGCCACAAGGAGTTGAGCGTAGGAGGCAGGAGTACAGCTATCATTTAAGAAATCACTCACCAGTGCGCACGGGTCTGACCCTCATCGTTATAGTATTATCCAACAAGATTAGGATTGACCCAGGGATGGTTAACTATTTGTTGGAAACCAAAATGTCGCCCCCTTCTGATAGTCTGGTGCCTTTCTCCTATGTTTATCGGGTAAAGGTTTATTCTCTTTTTTTGCCTGCACCAGATGTTAGTAGGACACTCCCTGCATGTTCTGCAATTTAAGCAAAATGTCAGTCAACGCGCGGACGGAGGAAGTAGGTATGTGTCTTGGCTGCATCTGTGGATGATATCTGTAAGAGCAGAAGGGTGATCATCGCAAAGACAAATCCAAGGAGTTGTAGACGAATTCTAATAAAACCGGCAATTGGTACAAGGCATTTCGCTGGCTCAAGAGGAAGCATTGTAAGTATTGTTCTAGTGAATGTAGTCTGTAGATGATGACTACTGAAATAAAACTCATTGTACCTAGTCTTTTGATTTGTTCCTCCCAGAAAAGTGCTGTGAACTACGTCTATCAGTAAAGATGATTCCTGAAAAGCCAATAAGTTGGAAAATGTGAATATGAAGAAACCCGCCAATTTAATAGCAGTTGAGCATTTCTTGAGTGGTATTAAGCGTCCAATATAATGGTGTTGTTGTGTGAGAATGCTTTTTTAATGTCTAGTAGTTCTCGGTTGTAGATCATGGTATCCCGGAATCTGTCAAGGCCCAAAATAATAAGCAACAGGTTGAAGTTTTTTCGTATCTGGTGCATGTTGTGAGAATGCTGCTCCAGTGGTGAAGGAAGAGGCATCTGTTTCAGTGCTACAATGCTCCCATCATGGTGTCTTAGAATAGGAGCGGAGGTGAATACGCTGCTAAGTCAAGCAAATCCTTGGTCGTGTTCCAATCCCCCCCCACCTACCCCTCTGCCCCAAAAAATTTCACTTATTTTAGAGTCAACTGAGCTGTGAGTGTATGATGGTGGGAAAGTTCTGACTAAACTGTAGACATTGGCAAATCCAATGATTCTCAGTATTTTTGTTCAGTGTTCATGGAGAATGCCATTCTAACTCTACTTTTACCTATGAATGGCCCATACTGATGCTGGTTCTGACATCTCAAAACCTAGAAATATGATATTCAGTACCTCATATAAACAGTTTTTGGCTTTGGCAAAAGCAAATGTTTCCTGAGTTTGGTTTTGGGTTTGACTTATCTTTGACGTTCTTCCAAAGTCTGATTAAATTAAGATATCGTCCAGCTATATGTCTATCTAGCAGATCTCTGAATATTTCATTCACAAAGTGGTGTAAGGTGTCAGAAACATTGCAAAGGCGAACCAGCTGTACAGGTGGCAATATCAAGTGTTGAAACCCTTTTTCTACTTCTCCCCCTCACAAATACATACTAGGGTGTAAGCACCCCTGAGATCCAACTTTGTTAAAGATCTTAGCTGACATATGATCGAGAAAAATGAAAACGAGGGGAGGGGGTATCGATTATCAATTTTGATGGCATTCAGGTCACAGTAATCGATATAGGGTCTGAATTCCCCACAGCCTTTAGGAACAAAATCAGTATTTCAGCCACGGATATTGAGTGCCAAATAATTCCTTTATCAAGATTCTCTTGCAGATATTGTCACAAAATGTCATATTTTGGGGTTGAGGAGTAGATATGACCATGTGGAATTGCTTCTCTAGAAATCATGTTGATTTGGCAGTCATATTCTATGTGTGGAGGAAGGGAATCGGCTTCTTTCTTGTTGAATGCATTGGTGAACTCTATATAGTGCAAGAATAGAATTTTCAACCATCTTGGTTCCTTCATGGTTAGCAGATAGGGATTGTTGCAGGGTGAAACAGGTTAACAACTGAGTCCTTAGATTCATCTGGGCCGAAAAACAGTGTTTCACACAAAGGGTGGAAGTAAAGTTAATCTGTTGTCAATCCCACTCAATTTGGGGATTGTGAAGATTGGGTAGATTTTGGAGTCTCAGCCACGTGCTACCAAGTATGATTGGAAAAGAAGGTGCATCAAACGGGTCTAAACAGAGTTCCTCAACATGACACTTTGCAGTGCCATCACTGGCATTGGCGTGCCCTTATACACTGCTCAGCAAGTTCAAGCAGCGCCATTCTTAGAATGTTCTCTTTTAGAGATTTGTCTCAAATACGAATCTCCACTTTAGCTTGAAATGTATTGTTCTTGAAACATCCAGAAGCGTCTGAATATACTACGGCAGGTACTGTAAGTGGTCCTCTGTTTGTGGACATAACTTGCAGTGCTGGCAGTAAGACGAGTGCTCTCTTTTCAACAGACACATCATTAACCAATGAGCTGAGCAGTTTGCCAGCAGTTGTGAACCTATTCCAAACGAGCTGTCCCAGGTTCCCACATTGGAGGAAGTCTGAACTTCTTTGCCTCTTCTTTTCCTCTGAAGTAAGAGTCTTCTGTGTTTCTCCTGTTAGCATTGTTTCTTCAGATGAGGCTGCCACTTTGCTTTTCTTAATTCATTTCAATTTCCATGATTTGCGGTATATATTGCTGTTCACTTACCATCTGGTTTTAGAAACCTGCCTACAAGTGGCTACAGTATCCCTGGCATGACCAGTGGGTGCTGTCTAGGTGAAGGTGCAGTAATTGTGGCTTGACCACTGGCACTGTCTGGAGGATGCTGCGGTAAGCGTGGCATGACCAGTGGGCCCTGAATAGATGACACTGCAGTAATCGTGGCATGGAGAGGGAACCCTGCATAGACGATACAGCAGTAATTGTGGAATGATCAGCAGCCCTGTCTAGATAATGATGCGGTAATCGCTGCATGATCAGTGGGCCCGATATTGATTACACCTCAGTAACTGTAGCATAATCAGTGGGCCATGCATAGACGATACAGCCATAATCGTGGCATGACCAGTGATCCCCGTATAGATGACGCTGCAGTAATCATGGCATGACCAGTGATCCCTGTATAGATGACACAGCAGTAATCACAACATGGAGAGCAAACCCTGTATAGATGACGCTGCAGTAATCGCGGCATGGAGAGCGAACCCTGTATAGATGACGCTGCAGTAATCGCGGCATGGTGAGCGAACCCTGTATAGATGACGCTGCAGTAATCGCGGCATGGTGAGCGAACCCTGTATAGATGACGCTGCAGTAATCGCGGCATTGTGAGCGAACCCTGTATAGATGACACAGCAGTAATCACGACATGGAGAGCAAACCCTGTATAGATGACGCTGCAGTAATCGCGGCATGGTGAGCGAACCCTGTATAGATGACGCTGCAGTAATCGCGGCATGGAGAGCGAACCCTGTATAGATGACGCTGCAGTAATCGCGGCATGGAGAGCGAACCCTGTATAGATGACACAGCAGTAATCGCGGCATGGTGAGCGAACCCTGTATAGATGACGCTGCAGTAATCGCGGCATGGAGAGCGAACCCTGTATAGATGACGCTGCAGTAATCACGACATGGAGAGCGAACCCTGCATAGATGATGCTGCAGTAATCGCGGCATGGAGAGCGAACCCTGTATAGATGACACAGCAGTAATCACAACATGTATGTATGTATGTATTTATTCTTGTAAAGCGCCTAAATCACCATTCGGTCTCATAGCGCTGACAGAGAGCAAAAAGAAAAACAGAACGAATGGGAGCCAAGTCCCTGATTCAAAATAACCATGTCTTGAGATTTTTACGGAATGTTTTGTGGTTGGGGTTTGATCTTAGAGCCAGTGGTAGGGAATTCCATGTGACAGGGCCTATCTTAGAGAAACTTCTATCCCCGTTTCTCACTGTCCGAACCTTAGGGATTTTTAGGAGGTGTTTGTTGGCTGAACGTAAGGTTCTATCTGGACAGTATCCATGCAATTTATTCTTCAGGTATTTGGGCCCTAGTCCGTTGATTGACTTGTGCACTAAGCAGCATATCTTAAACTTAATGCGCTTCCTAATTGGAGGGGCTGAGGGGGTACGCGGAGGAAGGTTCAAGGTCAATCTTGCAGCTGAATTCTGTAGCGTTTGCAACTTGGTCAATGCGTTTTCGTTTATGTCTGCGAATAATGCATTGCCGTAATCCAAACGGCTTATGATAAGGCCTTGAATCAGAGGCTTCCGATATATCATAGGTAGCCATTTAAAGATCTTTCTTAGGCTTCTCATAATGCCAATACTAATGTGGACCACTTTATTTATATGAGGGGCCATGGTCAATTTGTCATCTAAGGTGATGCCGAGATTCCGGACCGTGCTTTTCGGGGTTGGGCATCGACCCAATTCCTGTGGCCACCATTCCTCCGACCAGATTTTATTGGCTGCGCCGAAAAGCATTGTTTCAGTTTTGCCTGCATTCAACATTAAGTAATTGTTGGTCATCCATTCCTTTATCGCGGACATGCATTTACGGAATCTCATTTTGGCATCTGAGGGGTTTGAGTCCAGGGTGATCAGAATCTGGGTATCATCGGCATAGGATACCGTGTCAAAGCCGAAGTCCCTGATTATCCTAGCTAGAGGTGACAGATAAATGTTAAATAAGGTAGGGCTCAAAATTGAGCCCTGGGGAACACCTTTGTCATTCCCAATCACCTCTGAAGAGAATGGTCCTGTTTTGACCCTGGAGCATCTCCCTGCTAAATAGCTCTGAATCCATCTGAGGGCATGACCTCCGACACCAATCCCAGCCAGTCGTTCTAACAGGACGCCATGGGATATGGTGTCGAAGGCCGCCGAGAGATCTAAAAGAATCAGGATGGCAGATTGTTTTGCATCCAGAGCCAACCGGATGTTGTCAATGACCTCTAACAGGGCGGTCTCGGTGCTATGGGAGGCTCTGAACCCCGACTGGGAGATATCCAAGAGCATGTGTTCTTCCACGTGTTTTACTAGCTGCGTGTTAATTATGGATTCCATAATTTTCCCAAAAAGTGGTAGCAAGGATATGGGGCGATAATTTATTAATTGGTTAGGGTCCGCATTATTTTTTTTTAGAATTGGCCTGACAGTGGCTTCTTTCCAAGCTGTAGGGAAAATGGAAAGTGCTAGAGATCTATTAAAGATTAAGGTTAATACTGGGACTATGGCTGGGGCTATCTTTATAAGTACCTGAGCCGAGGCTGGATCATCAGGAGAGCCAGATTTGGCTTTCTTCAGTTTGTCGTTAACCTCCTCCTCTGAAATAGTACAGAAATCTAGTAAGCCGTTGTGTGCGGCCAGAGACTCTGGGGGGGGTAGGTGCATGTGACTAGGGTCATTAGTTTCCTCTGCTTCTTAGGAAAGGATTGATGTATTGTATTTATGTTATCTTTGAAGTAGGTGGCGAGCTTGTCCGCCCAATCCTGTGATTCAAGTGTTGCTCCTTGACATGCAGGGGGGTTAGTGAACTCTTTAACAATAGTATAGAGTTCTTTGGGAGAATTTCACGCTAGTCTGATTTTTTCACCCAAGTAATTTTTCTTTGCTGTAGCTATTTTACTCATGTAATCTTTGTGCGCGATTTTATAGCGTTGTTTATCCTCTATGTTTTTGGTTTTCCGCCATTGTCTCTCCGCAGCTCTAGTAGTCTGTTTGGAAGATTTTAACTCGTCTGTAAACCAGGGAGACTTCTTGTTCGATCATTTAGTTAGAGGTTTGGGGGCTATAAGATCTAGCGCCCTGCCGATTGCTATGTCTAGATCTGCCACCGACTTATCTATCTCTGCGTCTTGGTTTAGCTGGGGTGGTGCAAAGACCTTAGTAAAGGAGTCCAGGTTAATCTTTTTCCAGGGCCGGCTCATTTTTTTCACCTTTAGATGGTCAGGAATGGTTAGATGTGCTTTGATGGTGAAGTTTATTATCTTGTGGTCTGACCATAAGACAGACGATAGTGCAGATATAGCAATTTCCTGGGAGTTGGTGCATATAATATCTAAAGTGTGGCCCGCTCTATGAGTGGGACCAGTTTCAAGCAGCCTTAGGTCCAAGGAATGGATACTATTTATCAATTCCGCCGAGTAGGGCTCCTCATGCTTTTCAATATGTGGTTGAAATCTCCTATTAATAAAAAGTTCTTGCAGGCTAGTACATGGGGTGCTAATATGTCCACTAGCTGGGCGACGAAATTGGCGTTGCTTTCTGGGGGTCTATATACCAAAGCTCCTTTCCATGATTCCTTACTATTGAGAATGAGAGAGAAAATTAGAAACTCACCGCAGGTGGCTAGGAGTGTGTCGATAATGCGAATTTCTATCTCTGTTTTATGAATGATTGCCGTTCCTCCCCCTTTTTTAGAAGTTCTATCCAATCCGGCTATTTTATAGTCTGTGGGCAGGGCTACTGCTATATCGGGAAGAGCTGTTTCTTGCAGCCAGGTCTCTGTTATAAAAAAGAGGTTGGGTGCCTCCTGGTCCAACAGAGCCCAAATTTCTAGGGCATGTTTGGGGAGAGACCGTACATTTCCATATAAGCAGGTCAGTTGCTTGCGGGGGGGAGTGGGGGGGGAAGGTATTGAGCGATTTTACTTTCCCTCACCTGTAAGTCAAGATTGAGTGCTAAGAGCTCAGTGCGGGTATAACTGATCATCTCCCTAAGTCTATACCTGTCCGATAAGAACCGGAGGTGGCGCGGACAGGCGCGGCTTGACTTTGGCGCGACTTAGCCGCGCTGCCTGCGCGTCGCTGCGCGAGTCCGCTCAGCGCACTGTGTTTTATGCTTCAGTGGGCGGGATTGCAATCAGTGGGGAATCTAGAGCGCTAACCTGTGTGGGCTACCGGAAGTGTTGTTTGTTCACGGTCGGACCCCGCCGTTCTAGCGGCACAAGCCGTGACGGATCGGGTGACCAAGCAGGTACGACTTTAAAAACACTTTCAAGCTGCAATAGTTGTTAGAAGGCGCTATTCACAGTGCACATAATACAATTGCAGGTGAAGGCGCAACACAGTTAACACTCAGAGCAAGAGCTGTCTCTCAATATCAGGCAGTCTCTTAGATTTTAAAAGCAGTTTAAAGCCCAAGTAATATTACCAAAACACACAAATATTTAAAACGGAGCAAGAGCTGCCTATCGTTCAGTCAGTCTCTTGGGGTAATCTGTCTGGAGAGCGAACCCTGTATAGATGACCCTGCAGTAATCGCGGCATGGAGAGCGAACCCTGTATAGATGACGCTGCAGTAATCACAACATGGAGAGCGAACCCTGTATAGATGACACAGCAGTAATCACAACATGGAGAGCGAACCCTGTATAGATGACGCTGCAGTAATCACAACATGGAGAGCGAACCCTGTATAGATGACACAGCAGTAATCACAACATGGAGCGCGAACCCTGTATAGATGACGCTGCAGTAATCGCGGCATGGAGAGCGAACCCTCTATAGATGACGCTGCAGTAATCACAACATGGAGAGCGAACCCTGTATAGATGACGCTGCAGTAATCGCGGCATGGTGAGCGAACCCTGTATAGATGACGCTGTAGTAATCGCGGCATGGTGAGCGAACCCTGTATAGAGGACGCTGCAGTAATCGCGGCATGGAGAGCGAACCCTGTATAGATGACGCTGCAGTAATCGCGGCATGGTGAGCGAACCCTGTATAGATGACGCTGCAGTAATCGCGGCATGGAGAGCGAACCCTGTATAGATGACGCTGCAGTAATCGCGGCATGGAGAGCGAACCTTGTATAGATGACGCTGCAGTAATCGAGGCATGGAGAGCGAACCCTGTATAGATGACGCTGCAGTAATCGCGGCATGGAGAGCGAACCCTGTATAGATGACGCTGCAGTAATCACGACATGGAGAGCGAACCCTGTATAGATGACACAGCAGTAATCGCGACATGGTGAGCGAACCCTGTATAGATGACGCAGCAGTAATCGCGGCATGGTGAGTGAACCCTGTATAGATGACGCTGCAGTAATCGCGGCATGGAGAGCGAACCCTGTATAGATGAGGCTGCAGTAATCGTGGCATGGTGCGCAAACCCTGTATAGATGACGCTGCAGTAATCGCGGCATGGTGAGCGAACCTTGTATAGATGACGCTGCAGTAATCGCGGCATGGTGAGCGAATCCTGTATAGATGACACAGCAGTAATCACGACATGGAGAGCGAACCCTGTATAGATGACACTGCAGTAATCGCGGCATGGTGAGCGAACCCTGTATAGATGATGCTGCAGTAATCATGACATGGTGAGCGAACCCTGTATAGATGATGCTGCAGTAATCGCGGCATGGTGAGCGAACCCTGTATAGATGACACAGCAGTAATCACGACATGGAGAGCGAACCCTGTATAGATGACACAGCAGTAATCACGAAATTGGAGAGCGAACCCTGTATAGATGACGCAGCAGTAATCACGACATGGAGAGCGAACCCTGTATTGATGACGCAGCAGTAATCGCGGCATGGTGAGCGAACCCTGTATAGATGACGCTGCAGTAATCGTGGCATGGAGAGCGAACCCTGTATAGATGAAGCTGCAGTAATCGCGGCATGGTGAGCGAACCCTGTATAGATGACACAGCAGTAATCACGACATGGAGAGTGAACCCTGTATAGATGACGCTGCAGTAATCGCGGCATGGAGAGCGAACCCTGTATATATGACGCTGCAGTAATCGCGGCATGGTGAGCGAACCCTGTATAGATGACACAGCAGTAATCGTGGCATGACCAGTGATTCCTGTGAAGGTGCCGCTGCAGTAATATTGGCCGCCATAAGTGTGGCAGGGTATGCTCAGACGTGAGTCCCTTGCTCACTTTGCCACTGGATTCAAGCAAGCCGGGCTGAAGACGGCTGAAATGCCAGAAACCGGTCCTCGGAAGCTTGTTTCCGGTCCAGGGAAGGCATGGCTTGACAGTTCGGGCTGGACTGTTCCCATGAGGCACAGGGTCAGACTGATTTGCATATGGCCATGTCTGAACTGGGGTGGCAGAGTGGGCTAAAGAACGGTGATGGATCAAACCCAGATCTTTTGACTGGGTGTGAGTGTTTGATTGGTTCAGATGCTCCATCCATCACCACCCCCTTTTGTACCGCTGCAGTAATCGCGGCATGACCTTTTACCCTGTGTAGACGATGCTGCAGTAGTGATAATTTGCTGAGACAAGTGCTCTTGTGAGCCCCGCCCAGTAGATGGTTTCCCGAAGAGTGGAAAGCTGCTGTATGTTGACTCCTCTGACAACGGTCTTGACTTGGCGCGAATGAGCAACATGAAGTTGTTTTTTATGGTGATGTAGATATTAGAATGACAAATAAAGCTTCTGAAACAACTAGGCTGCAAAGATCACTTGAATTCTTTCTTGAAACTAGACAAATGGCAGTGTTAGGATACAAGTAAAGCTATGGGCACTGTCACTTTAAGGCAAACGGCTGCTCCGGTGTTGAAGAACGCAGTTTTAGTAAGAAAGAGCTCTTTTTCACTCTTTGTAGCACTGGCCACCAGTACAAAGTCGTACCTTTTACCTTTATTTCCCTCCAGTGAATTGAAAATGTCCTTGAACAGACACTGCTTTTTAGGTCGAGCCTAGAACAGCGCATGCGCTCTTGCTCGACTTTTAGTGAAGGGGATTTACAAAGTGCTACCCATGCGTTTGCTGGCCACAAGCTTGAGTGCGCGTGCACGCGCGCAGCCGCCATCTGCCTTTCCTTTGTTGTCATGGGTAATTAAGCGCCTCTCTCCGGGCACCCTTTCATGCCATCGCTCGTTACCTCCTCTGCCCTTGGCTGAGCTTCACTCTTTATATTTCTATCACTTTATCTAGCGCAGTCTTCGCCGATCTCTGCCTGCTCTCCCAGCCCTTACTTTCCTCCCACCGCCCGCTCAATCTCTATCTGAGCCTCTGTCTGTCTCTACTTTTCTCTAGGCTCGTCTTTTTACCCTACTGTTCCTGCTTCCGCGTACTTTCGTATCATTTTCTCTCTGCCTCCTTCTATCTCTTCTTACTATCTCTCTCTCTCTTCCACTTTTTGCATTTTTCTCCATTTTCTGCACCGTAACATCGGTCTGTCTATTACTTTTGTATCTCTACCTGTAAAACTCTGTGGGGCCGATTCATAGAAGCATCCGTGTTTACTGCAGAAAATATAAGGGTTTGAGAAATTTGTTTAATGAATTTTTGTGAGTTCCCAAAATGTCACTTTTACATCAAAATGTGGTTCGACACTATACCGGGTGACACCAGTGTCCGTATCCAGTTTCAACACCTCTAGTTTCACCCTGCTCTGCTTACCAGCCCACATCAGAAATATCAGCAAACTATTCAGGGTGGTGAAAGGGGCACGAGGGATACAACAGAAGGAATTCTGGAAGGCATACAGGCAATGCAGGAGCAACACGATCTTATTCAGGGCCATCTGCCCCATAGCAGACAGGCGGAGGTGATTACAGAAGCAGATGGAGCTCTCTAGTCCAGTAACGAGCACCTCCTTATTCAGGTTGTAATTAGATTCAGCAGTGTGTGCCTCCGCATGTTCAACCGTAGGGTCTTGGCGCTGAATAACAGATGATTATTCAGCTCCTTTAACCCTTGTGCAAAGAAGTGATGCATAATGATATGTTCTGAAACTTTGCACCAGCTTCAACAAATGTGCAAGCCTATCTTTCAATAGAATGGCTTGCATATTTCTGGGAGACTGCTATTGTGTGCATCTTTGCACATCTCACTTCGTAGGAATATGCCAAAGTCAAGATATACTCTTTGGCTACTCTCATTCAGAGATGAAGGTCTGCTGGAGACAACAGTCCTCCTGTATTACAGAGGTATGGAGCATCCAGAGGATTGCCCTTAAAGGAGTCAATATGGGCAACACGTGACATACGCGCCACCCTGATAATGGCAGACCGTTCGCATTTCTATCCCTTTTTTCGACATTTAAGCTCTTTGCGTCATCTCCTGTGCAATGTGTGTGGTGGGCAGATCTGAAGGGAAGCATCTCTAAAGACATCATGAACCATACAAAATTGCAGAATGACACTCACCTTTTTTTGGAAAACCTGAAAATAAAAATGCTCTTGCTGAATGCTAAAATATTCACACCTGGGGAAGATATCACAAAAGGGAAGTGATCCCCAGTAGATGGGGAGCAAGTAGAACACATGTTTGGGAAATCCAGAATCTAAGACTAAGAGTCAAACACAGTATGTTTGCAATCGGTCTTCAATTCTTCTCCGGCATTAGACTGTACAGTGTGATGTAAAGTATGTCTCTACATACCACACTCTGTGAATAGCTGTCACTTCTCTATACCACCCAATACATTTCTTTCTCTGCCGCACCTTCCTGTCTGACGTCTCATTCCTTTACCTAAACACTCCCTTTTTACCTGTCTATTTATACATGGTGTTGGACCGGGCCCTTCTGGCAGGTCCACCCCTGAAGTTTGGCTTGTTATATGTGACCTGGGAATGGGGATTCCCGCTCTGAGTGCGTGTACATGAGAGAAGCCTGCCCTCCCATAGGAATGCATGGGGCATGTGTGTGTCCCCGATAGTTCCTGGGGCGTGGGGAGTACAGGCCCGAGTCTGGTATGTATGGATTCGTGTGATTGAATGCTTCAAGATGATGTATGCGGCTTGTGTGTGTCTAGAAGAGAAGTGCCACTTCTAGACATCGGTGTGTGTGTGCAGTAAGTATGCTGGCGCGTGATTGGCTGAAGTGAGGGAGGGGCTGTGCCTGTATCCTGTATGGGTCTGGGCTGTCCTCCCACAATGCTGGCTCCACCCACCTGGGGTGCGTCTGGTGTCCTAACCTGGCCAGTAAGAAGAAATTCCTGATAACCAGTTCTAGCTGGTTCTCATCCTGCCTGCCCCTTTTTAGACAAAGGGATCTCCTGTATAAAAGGAGGGTGTGCCCTCTTCTCTCTCTTTTCTTGCTTGTCCTGACTGGAACCCTGCCAGGGGCGTGCTGCTGCGTGGGCTCAGGGTTGGCTGGCCTCCCTGGGCCCTGCCCTGCTCCTGAACTGCTGTTGGCCCTCTTCCCCTTCTGGGAACTGCTGTGCTCCCCCTGAATTCCTGGACTTCCCATGGACCCTGATTTCTGTGGTCCTAGCGCCTGGGAGCGCTTTCCTGCTGTCCTCGCGCCTCGGGGCGCTTCCTTCACACTTCTAGCGCTGCGGAGCGCTTCTTGGCTGTCCTAGCGCCTTGGGGCGCTCATGCGTGTTTCCAGTGCTGGGAGCGCTATCCTCTACCAGCCGGAGCCCACCCGGCATGTGCCCCGTTCGTGGGAGGGGGCCCGAGCCCCCAGCGAGTGCCTACCTCGCTTGCCCCGTTGTTGTAACTCTTATCGAGGGAGCCTACTCCTCGTAATCTCCCCCCTGAGTTCACCGCCGCCGCCCGGGATTCTTGGCGAGGCCCGGCCGCGCTCTGATTGGCTGCCGGCCCGGGCTGGGCTGATGACGTCTCCCCGGGCCGCGCTCTGATTGGCCGGCGGCCCGGGGAGCTGCAGAGGCGGAGGAGAGAAGGCCGAGAGTGCAGGGGTTGGCGGGAGCCTACTCCGCGCCCCCCCACGAGTGCTGCCGCTTCCTCCCCGGGGCCCCCAGGAGCTGGAGGGAGCCCCGGAGAGCGAGGAGAATCCCGCGCAGACCCGGTGAGTGCCTCGAAGGGGAGGGGCCGTCGGGGCACATTGCCGGTGCCCAGCCCTCCCCTCCAACGACCCGTCTGTTGTGCTGGTGGCCTCGTGGGGCCCCCAGTGATGCCGGGCCCCCCGAGGGGGACCCCGCTTGCCCATACCTTGCCGCTTGCCCATACCTTGCCTGAGCCCCGAGAGGCTCTGTCCGTATTTTACCCCCCAGAGCCCCGTGAGGCTCCACCAGCCTTTTAACCCCTCGAGCCCCGAGAGGCTCCATCTGTGTCTTCGCCCCTGAGCCCTGAGAGGCTCCAAAACCCCCCATCCTGCTGCATGAGCCCCGAGAGGCTCCACCATGGTCCTCGAGCCCCGAGAGGCTCCACCTTTGGCCCCTGTCCCTATGAGCCGGGAAGGCTCCGCCCACCATTTTGTCCTCGAGCCCCGAGATGGCTCCCACGTGGCCCTGGCTTCTCGAGCCCAGAGAGGCTCCCCCATTTGGCGCTTTCCTCCTGAGCCTGAGAGGCTCCACCCTAGTCCACTGTTCCGAGTCTGTGAGGCTCCCACGTGTTGGCCCCATCCTGGCCCCTCAGCTGCCCAGCACTTCGTGGGCAGCTGCTACGTGTAGGTGTGCGCTGGGCTGCTTACAGCCTGTCCTGAACATTGAGACTCTGGGCGTCCTAGCCCCGGAAGGTCCGTTGGCCTGTTGAAAGTACTAGCTAAATGTAACTGTACTCCTTAAGAGTTATTCTGTGTTTCCTTCCTACAGGTACGTCTGTGGTGTTATGTGCCGTGCCATTCCTTCCCTCCTGTATAACCTTGCTTCATGTGTGTTGATCCTGGTTAGAGTGAGTTCTAGTGCTAGTCCTATGAAACCCCGAGGCGTGACGTATTCTAATGCTAAGCTCCTGGTGATTATGTGTTCTAGTCCTAGTTCGAGGAAACTCCCAGTTGGTATATGTTCTAAATGCCGACTCCATCATGTGCATATCCCTGGCAGTGGTCCCATGGCCCTGTCCTGTATATTGTCCCTTGTAAATCCTGCCCGTGCCTCTGGCACCCTGTAAGGTATGTGTTCCTATGTGTCCCTTTTAATACAAAAGCTATTTTCATATATATCTTGTGTGGAGTCCTTTTGTGGGGGGCCCGGAAGGTTGTTGCTGGGGGTGCGTGCGCAAATGCTTTACACATGACCTCCGAGATAGGCCTGACTGCTCGTGCCAAGCTACCAAGGGGGTGAGCAGGGGTTGTCTTGGCGGGTGACTTCCCTACCCTAACTAGAAGTGGTGATTTCTGCCTGGCCTTGGCCCAAGCCTCGGCCAACCAGGGATCCCATTTCTAACATTGTTGGCTAGCGGTGGGATTTGGACTTGTGTTTGCGCAGTACCTCAGTGATAGCCGGCCCCACTACAACACTCTGCCGTTTTAGATTGTCGCAAAGAAAAGAAACTATTGGTGCACGTTGCTAAAAATATTTTGTTCTGTGAAAAATGTGGTTCTGGTGCTTTTTGCTAAAAATTTCCATTGTTGTGAAAAATGTGGTTCTGGTGCACTGTGAGTTAGGTGTCCCTAGCTCGGGAGGGTAGACCATCCCCCTAAGTGCAATGTGTTTCTGGTTTCACCAGAAGGGTGGGATCCAGTGGTGGCAGCGAAATTGTGTCCAATATGTGCGGTCCTTGTCCCTTCCCTAGAGTAATGGTACCTGTGCCACATGGGTCAGGTTGAGGAATCAGGGGCGGTGGAAACTGTCTTACCAGTCCAGGGGAGGGTGTGTGGATGAATGTTGAGCTTGCTGAATAATGGAGTGTAAGTTCTCTGGGATGGGGAGCTTGCTGAATCAACGATAATTGTGTCTTACCTACCCCACTGAAAGCGTTGGATGCATCATGTGTTCCGTACACCGCTGAATGTGTTTTATGCGCCAGGTGTCCCCCTTGTTGAATGTGTGTGAAGTTGTATCCCGGACAAGGAAGACCTGCTGGCTCGGCCGCGGCTTGCCTTGGGGAGAGCGGAACACTGAGACCTGTTGGCGCTGCCGCGGCTCATCTTGTTTGTATGTATGTGTAGTTGTATCCCGGACAAGGAAGACCTGCTGGCGCTGCCGCGGCTTGCCTTGGGGAGAGCTGAACACTGAGGCCTGCCGGCGCTGCCGCGGCTCATTTTTGTTGAATTTATGTGTAGTTGTATCCCGGACAAGGAAGACCTGCTGGCTCGGCCGCGGCTTGCCTTGGGGAGAGCTGAACACTGAGACCTGCTGGCGCTGCCGCGGCTCATTTTTTTTGTTGAATGTATGTTTAGTTGTATCCCAGACAAGGAAGACCTGCTGGCGCTGCCGCGGCTTGCCTTGGGGAGAGCTGAACACGGAGACCTGCTGGCGCTGACGCGGCTCATCCTAGTACAAGAGGGAACTCCTGCCTGCGGAGGGAGGAGAGGAAGTGTTAGATTCCATTTTTTTTCTTGTAAAAAGTCCTGGTGCGCCAGGCATCTGGCCGGTAGGGTACTGCCCGCGGTTGGGGAGCCAGTAGTCGGTGTTTCCGGATCTGGACGTCGGGGCGACTGTAGCCAGTGTCCTGGCCGGTTTTGTCTTCTAGATGATCCGGTGAAGTTAGTTCCCAGGTGGGAGACCAGTGGAGGGAGAGAGTTCCGAGACTGGTGAGAGACGGTGTTCTGGAGGGTGCTTCTCCTGGGAGAGCACGGAACCGCAGAAGTAGAGGTAGGGTGGGGCGAGCTTGCCCGTGACCTCTGGCCAGCCTGAGGGTGCGGACCCTAGGTGAAAGCGAAAGTGGTAAAGTGGTACTACACAAAGAAAGGGAGTGGAGTATGGCTGTCGTGGGCCAGGGGTTACCACCCCCCACTCCGGGTTGGCATGGACCAGGGCTATCTGGGTGGCCTAGGGCCTGGTCCTAGCCGTGGTCAACTGAGGAGTACCAGTGGGGTAGCCTAGTTGGGCCTATGTTTTTATTCTATTTTTTTTGTTTTCTCTTTGGTTGTTGAATGGATAAGATCAACGTGGCATAGAACTGAAGAGGGTCCCAGCAATGTGGGCCGGCGTCCATGTTTTTTTTCGCCCAAAGCAGGGAAGTCCATCAGTGTGGTGATTGGCCTACCCTGCGTTTTGGGCTGGAAGGGGGCTGTGTTGGACCGGGCCCTTCTGGCAGGTCCACCCCTGAAGTTCGGCTTGTTATATGTGACCTGGGAATGGGGATTCCCGCTCTGAGTGCGTGTACATGAGAGAAGCCTGCCCTCCCATAGGAATGCATGGGGCATGTGTGTGTCCCCGATAGTTCCTGGGGCGTGGGGAGTACAGGCCCGAGTCTGGTATGTATGGATTCGTGTGATTGAATGCTTCAAGATGATGTATGCGGCTTGTGTGTGTCTAGAAGAGAAGTGCCACTTCTAGACATCGGTGTGTGTGTGCAGTAAGTATGCTGGCGCGTGATTGGCTGAAGTGAGGGAGGGGCTGTGCCTGTATCCTGTATGGGTCTGGGCTGTCCTCCCACAATGCTGGCTCCACCCACCTGGGGTGCGTCTGGTGTCCTAACCTGGCCAGTAAGAAGAAATTCCTGATAACCAGTTCTAGCTGGTTCTCATCCTGCCTGCCCCTTTTTAGACAAAGGGATCTCCTGTATAAAAGGAGGGTGTGCCCTCTTCTCTCTCTTTTCTTGCTTGTCCTGACTGGAACCCTGCCAGGGGCGTGCTGCTGCGTGGGCTCAGGGTTGGCTGGCCTCCCTGGGCCCTGCCCTGCTCCTGAACTGCTGTTGGCCCTCTTCCCCTTCTGGGAACTGCTGTGCTCCCCCTGAATTCCTGGACTTCCCATGGACCCTGCTTTCTGTGGTCCTAGCGCCTGGGAGCGCTTTCCTGCTGTCCTCGCGCCTCGGGGCGCTTCCTTCACACTTCTAGCGCTGCGGAGCGCTTCTTGGCTGTCCTAGCGCCTTGGGGCGCTCATGCGTGTTTCCAGTGCTGGGAGCGCTATCCTCTACCAGCCGGAGCCCACCCGGCATGTGCCCCGTTCGTGGGAGGGACCCGAGCCCCCAGCGAGTGCCTACCTCGCTTGCCCCGTTGTTGTAACTCTTATCGAGGGAGCCTACTCCTCGTAATCTCCCCCCTGAGTTCACCGCCGCCGCCCGGGATTCTTGGCGAGGCCCGGCCGCGCTCTGATTGGCTGCCGGCCCGGGCTGGGCTGATGACGTCTCCCCGGGCCGCGCTCTGATTGGCCGGCGGCCCGGGGAGCTGCAGAGGCGGAGGAGAGAAGGCCGAGAGTGCAGGGGTTGGCGGGAGCCTACTCCGCGCCCCCCCACGAGTGCTGCCGCTTCCTCCCCGGGGCCCCCAGGAGCTGGAGGGAGCCCCGGAGAGCGAGGAGAATCCCGCGCAGACCCGGTGAGTGCCTCGAAGGGGAGGGGCCGTCGGGGCACATTGCCGGTGCCCAGCCCTCCCCTCCAACGACCCGTCTGTTGTGCTGGTGGCCTCGTGGGGCCCCCAGTGATGCCGGGCCCCCCGAGGGGGACCCCGCTTGCCCATACCTTGCCGCTTGCCCATACCTTGCCTGAGCCCCGAGAGGCTCTGTCCGTATTTTACCCCCCAGAGCCCCGTGAGGCTCCACCAGCCTTTTAACCCCTCGAGCCCCGAGAGGCTCCATCTGTGTCTTCGCCCCTGAGCCCTGAGAGGCTCCAAAACCCCCCATCCTGCTGCATGAGCCCCGAGAGGCTCCACCATGGTCCTCGAGCCCCGAGAGGCTCCACCTTTGGCCCCTGTCCCTATGAGCCGGGAAGGCTCCGCCCACCATTTTGTCCTCGAGCCCCGAGATGGCTCCCACGTGGCCCTGGCTTCTCGAGCCCAGAGAGGCTCCCCCATTTGGCGCT
The DNA here is from genome assembly GCF_964261635.1 of Lissotriton helveticus. Taxonomy (NCBI): domain Eukaryota; kingdom Metazoa; phylum Chordata; class Amphibia; order Caudata; family Salamandridae; genus Lissotriton; species Lissotriton helveticus. The sequence goes on along the minus strand of NC_136066.1, from coordinate 14,081,953 downwards.
TTCCTCCTGAGCCTGAGAGGCTCCACCCTAGTCCACTGTTCCGAGTCTGTGAGGCTCCCACGTGTTGGCCCCATCCTGGCCCCTCAGCTGCCCAGCACTTCGTGGGCAGCTGCTACGTGTAGGTGTGCGCTGGGCTGCTTACAGCCTGTCCTGAACATTGAGACTCTGGGCGTCCTAGCCCCGGAAGGTCCGTTGGCCTGTTGAAAGTACTAGCTAAATGTAACTGTACTCCTTAAGAGTTATTCTGTGTTTCCTTCCTACAGGTACGTCTGTGGTGTTATGTGCCGTGCCATTCCTTCCCTCCTGTATAACCTTGCTTCATGTGTGTTGATCCTGGTTAGAGTGAGTTCTAGTGCTAGTCCTATGAAACCCCGGGGCGTGACGTATTCTAATGCTAAGCTCCTGGTGATTATGTGTTCTAGTCCTAGTTCGAGGAAACTCCCAGTTGGTATATGTTCTAAATGCCGACTCCATCATGTGCATATCCCTGGCAGTGGTCCCATGGCCCTGTCCTGTATATTGTCCCTTGTAAATCCTGCCCGTGCCTCTGGCACCCTGTAAGGTATGTGTTCCTATGTGTCCCTTTTAATACAAAAGCTATTTTCATATATATCTTGTGTGGAGTCCTTTTGTGGGGGGCCCGGAAGGTTGTTGCTGGGGGTGCGTGCGCAAATGCTTTACACATGACCTCCGAGATAGGCCTGACTGCTCGTGCCAAGCTACCAAGGGGGTGAGCAGGGGTTGTCTTGGCGGGTGACTTCCCTACCCTAACTAGAAGTGGTGATTTCTGCCTGGCCTTGGCCAACCAGGAATCCCATTTCTAACACATGGCTATGTAACTACCACACTATTTCTCTACCTTTAAACTCTCTCTGTACGTCAAACCTCTCCTTCAATAAACCTCAGTGCCCCACAGCACTTACCCTTCATGACCTCAACTTCCCACCTCTCTCGGATCCTACCTCTAGATCTCTAGCTCTCGGTCAGCTCTCTGCCCCTCTCTTCTCCTCAAGTGCCCCTCTCTCTCTACTTTCTTTTCTTTCTGCATCGTCCTGCTCTGTTTGCATCTCATCCCCCTTCATTTCTCTTCCATTTACTTCACCTCCCTCTTAATTTCATCTCTTTATCTTACCCTTTATCATTTTTGCCGTCCATACCTTACCTTTCTCTACCTCTCGCAAGCCTCTTTCTCCCTCCCATTCTCGCTTTCATTTCTGCCTCACAACTCACTACCTCATCTCTCTCTTCCCCACCTCTCATACACTATCTAGCCTCCCAATTTACCTCACCTATTGGCCTTCTGTCTTTCTTTTTATTGATGTCCTCTTTCCCTCACCTTTCCCATTATTTTCTTTCTTTCTCTACAATGCTCTCTCTACCTCTTCCACTCCATCTATCACTCCCTTTGCTTTCATCTCTCTTTCTATCTCCTTCACTGTTTCCGTTCACACTCTCTGCTTCCAATGTCTCGCACATTTAATACATCGGTCTTACCTCTCTCTCCCTATTTCACCATTCTCTACTTCTCCCTAGCCCTTCCTCTGTATTAGCCTCATCTCTCTACCTCATCTGCACCGCTTTACTCTCTACTTCTCATATCTTTTTGTATTTTTATCCCACCGGCTCTACCTGCCTCGCTACTTTGGTTACCTGACCTGCCGTTCTGTGCTTCACCTTTCCATTTGTGCTTTCTCATTATAACTCACTTCTCTTCCTATCTTATTTCTCTCTAGAACTTGCACCTTGGGTTGGCACCTTTCTTAGTAGCCTACATTTAAAACTGCAAGCCAGGCCTCTAAAAACAAGCATTGGCATAGCCAATAGGTCTTGCCTTTGGGACCTTCTAAGTTTTTAGCCATGCAACAGTTGATGTTATTGCACCAAGGATATTGTGCTTCATAACTAAATACTTACCCTGTTGCTGCTGCTCATAACTGGTTTGTGCCCCGCTAATACTGCCAGCTTCTTGCTCTTTGTAAATACTGTGCCTCTTATGTTTTCTCTTACACCCTTGTGCCCCCATTCTCTCTTGTGCCCCCTTGCCTCTTGTGACCCCCGCCCACTCCCCTTTCAGTGTTGCCGCTGCTGCGTCCCCCCCCTGCATTCCCATTCGCCTCCTTGCTGCTCCTCCCTCCCTCATATGGAGGCCGTACAGGTGATGCACGCAGCAGGCGCACCAAAGTCAAGCCCGTCTGCGCCTGGACCGCACCCAGTGCCAGAACCCCTGACCCCCGCACACACCACGATGCCCGCCTCGGCTACGACTCCAGCACCCTCCACACACTCAACATCGGACGATCACGCACCTGCTGCCTGGCCGCCCCGAAGCGCACCCAAGGACCCTTCACCTGCCGAAACTCCATCTTCACCAGCATCCGGCCCACCAACCCACCCACCGAAGGACCCAACTTCCTCAGATGTATCCTGCTCAACACCCGCTCCCCCGCAAACATGCTGTTAACCTCTGGGACCTACTCGACACCAACGCCCCAGACGTCGCCTTCCTGACGGAGACCTGGCTGACCCTCTCCTCGGCACCTGACATCGCCATAGCCATCCCGGAAGGCTACAAGATCACCCGCAAGGACCGCACCAATGGAATAGGAGGAGGAATTGCCATCGTCCAAAGGAACACTCTATAAATCACGACATGCCGTCGACACCCTCAATACCGCTGAACCCCTGCACTTCCAGATCCACATCTGCCCCAACACCACCCTCAGAGGCACCCTCATCTACAGACCCCCCGGACCCCGACCGCAGTTCAGTGACACCATCACCGACTTCATCAGCACACATGCCCTCGCCTACACAGACTACATCCTCCTCAAGGACCTGAACTTTCACCTCGAGAACAACAACGACGCCAACTCGTCCACCCTGATCGACAACCTCCGCAACCTCGGACTCAGACAACTCGTCACAACACCCACTCACTCACTCCGCCGGCCACACGCTTGACCCCATCTTCTCAGCGAGCACTTAAGTCTTCTTCGACCGCACCACCAAACTCCACTGGACCGACCACTGATGCATCCACTTCACCTTCCGGAAACCCACCACACACCATCACACCCAGCAGATGCCTCGTCGCAGCTGGGGCAAGATCACCGAGGACCAGCTAACCGCCATCTTCTCCCAGAGCCCATCCGCTGACCCAACCGACCCAGACACCACAGCCTCAGACAATGGATCAACGACTGCGCCAACACCCTCGCCCCGCTCAAGAAGCACCCCAACACTCACACCAGCAAGGGAGCCAGCTGGTTCACTGAAGACCTCCAGGCCTCCAAACAAACCTGCTGAAAACTAGAAAAAAACTGGAACCGCAAAAGAACACAGAAAAGTTCCTCAGGAACGCCACTCGCCAACACCATCAACTCATCAGATCCGCCAAATGGACCGCATAGACAACAACGCAGACAACAGGTCGTCTATCACCGTCTTCTGAGCAGTCGTTACATCCTCTAAATTAGAAATACGATTCTCAGCCTCCGTTATCCGCTCAGTAAATTCGGAGCAGGGTTTGACAACACAACAGAGTGTGTTTTGTAATTTACGGCAGGCCCCCTGCGTTTTCTGGCTCTCTGCCTGGGTCGCCTCTCTGTGTGACATAATAGTTCGCTCCATTGACCGCTCGGCGAGCTAGTTGGACCGTGAGACAGTTGGACAGATTCATCTCCTGATGAATTCGATTGATAAGACATAGAGAAGTGTTCAACCAAGTCCCCTTCAATCGGGGCCTGTGCCTTGTTATAATCCACTTGTTCAACTTGTGGAGTTAGATCTCCGACTTGTCCTCTCACTGAAGATGCTAGACCGCTAGCATCTGCTGATGCTACACCGCGGATACTGATGCTTTTGTCTAGCCCAATGTCTCCTGAAGTAGTTTTCGCTATATTAAGACAGAGTTTTGTTCCCCCTATCGCATGAGTTAAGACATGTTGGTTATTTGGCCCACTAGCGACCCCATGGGTAGCTATAGCAAAATCATCAGCAGAGCTCCCCTCATTTATTCCTGTTTCTGGCACACTATCATTGCTAGTGCCCCCAATGTTTTCGCCGCTCACCTCTTCACATTGCAGTAACAGAGCATCCTCCTCCATTGTTGAGGTGCCTAAATTGGCACTCTTTGCTTTACTGGCGACAAGAAACATGGCAGGAGTTTTCTTCCCCAGCCCCGCAGTCCGACAGCTCCCAGATCATAGAGTACTACGTGTGTCTTCTGTAGCCTCTCCCTGTCGTTGTGTCACTTTCGGGTCGTTTCCTGCTTGCTGCCCACAGGAAGTCTCATGTTCTGGATGGTCTGTAGTGTGGCAGGCACCTGATGCTCATGTTCTGGATGGTCTGTAGTGTGTCAGGCACCAGATGCTCATGCTCTGGATGGTCTGTAGTGTGGCAGGCACCTGATGCTCATGTTCTGGATGGTCTGTAGTGTGGCAGGCACCTGATGCTCATGTTCTGGATGGTCTGTAGTGGGGCAGGCACCAGATGCTCATGTCCTGGATGGTCTGTAGTGTGTCAGGCACCAGATGCTCATGTTGTGGATGGTCTGTAGTGTGGCAGGCACCTGATGCTCATGTTGTGGATGGTCTGTAGTGTGGCAGGCACCTGATGCTCATGTTGTGGATGGTCTGTAGTGTGGCAGGCACCTGATGCTCATAAGTTGGGCATGGTACTCCTCTCAGGTCTGACTGGCTCCCTGTCCTCCAAAGGATGGGCCTATTTTAAATCTCTGGTTCACCCACTGCTGCATCATCACTAAAGGTACTCACTCGGCTGGGATGAATGAAATCGGTTTATCTTTCTTGAGTCCGTGGGACCTCAAAGATGGCCATGCTTCTGCGGTGGAGGGTGTCAGTTGATGGAAAAGGCTTCCCTTGACACCCATCTCACCCTCAATGTGACATCATCATCTAGGATTTAGGAAGTTACTTGGCCCTGGCCGCTCTTGACCATGTTCTGGCTGATCAATGTGGGACTGTCAAGAAATCCTTCTTAGGTGCAATGCTTCATAAACACCTCAAATCTCCACCAGCCTCTCCACCTCCTACCTCACAACAGAAGCCCCATCCCTTCCCACCAAGCCTGTCCCCCCCACCTCACCTGGAAATGTCTGTCCTCTGCCTCACACTCCATAAGACAATCCGCATGAAACCCCCTCCTCTGTGCCTCCCACCTCAGGGAACTCAGACTCTTACTTCACGAGGCACAGAAATCTGGGCAAAGATCTTCACTGAACACTGACTGAGGGGTGAACAAAGACAGACATTTAGGATTATTTTATTTATTTACCACAAGTTCTCTAAAAAAGTTTCTCTGGGGGCCTGCACGTCTTAAGGGAAGATGACAGGCAGGTGTTTTTTTTAGGCTGAAAAGATTTCACGAGAGGAGGCCGAGCACTGAGCAGGTGCCAGTGAGTGAATGTCATTACCTCTATAGCACTGAGTGCAATCAATCAAGCTAGAAGGTGATGGGCCTACACAACAGGTCTCCTGAGCACCATTGAAAGGAGGACAGCAGGTATCCATTGCATCCTATATCGTCTGTGATCCGCCATCATCCGACCTGTGCACAAGCTGCTCCTGCACAGCCCCAGGGAACCAGTCCCACCCACCACAGTGCAGGCCCAGGGCGGTGCATCCAAGCAGGCAGGATGGAAGAAGGGATGGGTCAGTGAAACAGGCACTCTGCCTCAGAGCAAGACTAGAATGTCAAAGGAGGTCTCATCTCACTGCAGCTCGGGCACATCCAAGGAGGCCTCTCTGCTGGAACTCTCCGCCAGGTCAGATGGCATTTCAAGTCTGGTCCTCCATTAATCCGTCTTCTTCTTAGGATTTCTGCTCTTCCACATCACGAACACTACAAAGAGTCCTAAACATGAAAAGAGTGTGTCATCAAAACATCTAACATCCGAAATGCATCTGCAGACAAGAGTGAAACAGTGGAAACAATCTGCTGTCATGACTCTGACCACGTGTAGGAAGCAGGCTCTCTGTACAGGGCACTAAAATGAAGTACACTAAGAAGAGAGCTCAGAGAATCCCCAAATGGTATACAGAGGTATAAGTAGATAATACTAACTCTTTTTGTGGTAGTGTGGGAGAGCAGTTAGGCTCATCAGAGAGTAGTGGTAAGCATTTGTTGTACTCACAGATGCAATGATGACAAACATACAAAAATAAATCCGACACCCAATTTATAAAAATAATATCGATTTTTATGTCATTTTTAAGACCATGAACACAGTTCTAAGGTAAGTAATTTCAGAGTTACGATTTTTCAAAGTTCGGAGAATATATCACTTTAGTGCGCAATCACGCACCGTTGAAAGTAATGGGGAAAAAGTAGAAAAATGCATGTAAAATCAGGCAATGCTTTCACAAAGGTCACTTTCTCGTTGAAGGTCGATGTTGGGACTAGGTCCAAAGTTAAGCATAAGTTCAGGAACGTTCCTGACTGTCTGGGAGCAGAGTGCTGAGGGTCTCTGAAACTGGCGCGCAAAGCAGAAGGGGGCCACTTGAAAGTACACTGCACAGGAGGACTTACAGGTAAGTTCGGTGATTCTTCTTGGAGGGAGGATTTCACAAGGGCATGGGGGCCATGGGAGCGCAGCAGGTTAGTCGATGCCGGCCCCGTGGGGCTGGGTGCAGAGCGAACAGGTCAGCTGTGTGTTGTGCAACTTGAGGGCCTCACGATCAGGAGCAGGTAACTTGGGGGAGGTGATCTTGCAATAGCTGGGCCACTTAGGAGGTGGGTTTCGGGTGTTTCGAAGTCTGCTTGCTTCTGGTTCTTCAGGAGTCCGGTGTGGACTCTTCTTCTCTGTGTTTACAGCTGGGGATCTGGTACCCCGGGTACTAGTACGCCACAGCTCCGGTAGGTCCTGGTGCCTCCTATCTTGGTGGAGAGGCATATCTGATTCTCCGTAGAGGTTGTACCTTTCCTTGCTCCGTTGCTGCGTCGAGGTCGCCGGGGAGCAGCAAGTTGAGAAAAAAACGGATTTCACAGGATCGGTGCTTGCAGAGTGCTGGGGAGTGATATCTATACTCCAGGGGAGCTTCTTGGCGATTTCTTGAAGGCTGGAGGTGCTCCAGGGTTCTTTGAGTCCTTACGGGTTTCAGGACAATATAGCAGTAGTGGCTGTCTAGTCTTTGGAGCATCAGGCGGGTGGGGGGGACTTTTTCTTCTGCCACAGGGCTTCAGTTCTCAAGCCGCAAGTCTTCTTTTTCCTGGTTTTCTCTTTTCTAAGTTGAAAATGATGTTCAGGTCTTGGGCAGCCATCTAAATATTGAATTTAGGGGTGTTACAAGCAGAGACAGGTAGTAGCCAATGTGCTACCTACCTTTGGGGTGTCTACACCCTCTAGTGATCACCTCGTGTGGGAAGGGGCACTACTAAAGCCCTGAAAGGTTCTTTTTGCACCATCCCAAGAAGGAAGAATTTCAGGAGAGTTCACCTCGCCTGCCAGCCCTAAAGGTAATTTAGGCTAAGTCTGGACCCTCCTCCTGATCTAACTATTTTTCCCACCTTTCCTCCTGCCAAAAGTGGAGCAGGAAAGGGGGCCTGGCCTCCCCCACTATCTGGAGTTTCCTTGATTGTATTTCAAAGGCAGCATTGCCTCTGAAGCTTCCGTCCAGGAAGGCCATCCTGTCCTGGGGAGGTGTGAAGCGCCTCCGCCCAGAGCAGGCTTTGTCTCCGTCCTCAGAGCGCTGGCTCTCACCCCATGAGGTCAGAAACAGGTCTGGGGGTGGCAGACTGGTGAAAACAAGTCAGAGAGCAAACCAGTGCTTGTAGGGATTCAGGGGACCCTCTAAAAGGGTTTCCTGTTTCCATTTATTAATAAATCCCCACACTGACATCTGTGAGGAGTTATTAAGATAAGAAGAGTGATACCAAACAACTTAGAAATCAGTGAAGCCATCATGGAGCTATGAAACTCGTGTTGACAGGTATCCAGCCCATGTACTCCTATTGGCTTCCCTGTGCACTTACAACATCTCAGAATGGACTGGACATTGTAGGGGCATCTCTGCTCATGCAGATATGTCCACACATAGTGCACTCTGCCTTAGGGCTAATGCCTGCAGTAGAGCGGACTTACCTTTACCTTATGTAGTGTGTGGGGTGCATGGCACACAGGGCTGTGGGCCAGGTTGACTTTCGGATTTCTCTTCACCAAGACACGCAGCCTGCAATGGCAGAGGGCGTGGCCTTGGTGAGGGGTCCCTGGGGTGGCACAACCACTGCTGCAGCCCCAGAGGGCCCTCTTCAGTGCCCCTGCACGAGGTACCAGGGGTACCACTTACGAGGGACTGTCAGGGGTAATTCTAGTTGTGCCAATTATGGTACCATGTTTTGGTAAAGAGATCGAAGTCATATCATGCAGCAGGCAAAAAGTGGGGGCTAACCATGTCAAAAGAGGGACTTTCCTACACCAAGTCAGTCCTTGCAGCAGAGAGAGAGGCACCCCAAATGAAAGGACGAGAATAACCTTCCCCTAAAGAATCTTCATCTTCTAAGTGGAAGAACCAGGAAAGGCCATCTGCATAGGCATGGGCAGGTCTGTGTTCCACTTCAAAGGACATTCCTTGTAGGGATATGGACCACCTTAGCAGTTTGAGATTTTTCCCTTTCATTTGCATGAACCATCTCAGGCCTGTAGTCAGTTTGAACAATGAAGTGAGAACCAAACAGGTGTGGTCTCAGCTTCCTGAGGGACCAGACTACAGCAAAGGCATCTCACTCAATGACACTCCAGCGCGGTTCCCTGGGGAGTAGCCTTCTACTGATGAAAGCCATAAGCTGGTCTTGACCGCGGCCATTTATTTGGGCCACGACCGCTCCCATCTCATGCTCAGAAGCATCAGTTTGCACAATTGTAGGAAAGTAGGATCTGCTTTTATGGTTACCCCCACTTTTTGCTTGATGTAATGCGGTTTCTGACTAGGATCCTGCTAACCAGGACCCCAGGCACTATGTTTTCTTCCCTAAATGAGTAAGGCAAGTACATTCCAGATTGGACACTGGTGTACACTTATCAGCCCCTAGCATATGGTACCCAGATACCCAGGGCATAGGTACACCAGGAATCCCCCACGGGCTGAAGCATGTATTATGTCACCCATGGGAGACCCCTCCATGTGTAACTACAGGCCTGCCACTGCAGCCTGTGTGAGCTGGTGCTAGCACCACTCACGAAAGATATAGGTTTCCCTATATCTAAGGCTTATGTACTTAAAACCTGTGTCACCCCTAAGGCAGGACTTTCAATCCTGAAGACAGGGTGCTCGCTTCTAAGTGTAAGGGTGCCCCAGTATGAGCAGGCCACCCCTACAGCCTGTGGAGTCCATTCTCCCAGGTTGGAAGCGAGACAGCCGTATGACATATAGAGGGGCACTGCGTCATCATGCGATGACCATCTCGAAACTGCCTGTAACAAATCCTATCATGTTTGGTATCAAACATGTTGGAATGATTCCATGCACTATAAAGCTCCTTTGAGAGGCCCTCTGTGCTCCCGGTACCAGTCTTCGAGACCCGAACAGCAAGCTAGGGCTGCTGCCGACCTGAGACAGGTTTCTGCCCTCCTGCTGCTGAGCCAAGCTCGGACAGGGGAAGGCAGAACAATAGGTATCCTGTCACAGGGAGGTGTGAACCCCTCCCAGACAGGGTTTAGTGTATTGGGGCAGGGTGGGAGCGCTTGCCAGCGCCACATAGCCTGCGTGCAGGGCACACTTGGTGCCCTCCATGCATAGTCCAGCTCAAACCAGTTCAGGGAGCCATTGGCTCCTGCGCTGGTGCAAAACTGGACAAAGGACAGGGGAGTATCCTCACCCTTGTCCAGCCCCTCCTTAGCGAGGGACCCCTGAATCATCCCAACCCTTTCCTTAGGGTAATTAAGGGCCTACCGGAGGGTGGGTCCCTAGTTTCGTTGTGGGACAAGATTAATTTCAGACATCACTTCTTCTTCAAATGTCTGGGCACTCTGGATTTCGCTGGACTTCTCTTTGGGCGTCAAGGCTACAATTGAGAAGCCTCCTGCTGCTCCTGATCTCACCGCTCTGCTCGTCTGCGGCATCGTCTGTGCCTTTGCACCATATAGGAACATTCCAAGGCCTGTGGGCATCCAAAGCACCTGAAGGAATCTCCCTTGAAGTGAAGGAGTCACTTTCCTGCATCTGCAGGCACTGCAACTAAGCTGACCGGTCGGCTGATCCTGGGCTCTCACGGACTACGGAAAGGCTCAGCAACACAGGTGGTGGTTCTTCACATCCCTCAAGGCCTGCCCTGTCCTCTCACCAAGTTTGAGGCCAGTATCCCTCGTCGGAGCCGGAGGAATTGAACCCCTGTGCACAGCGTTGACTTGCAGTTGCAAAGGCTTGTTGGCTTCCTTCCACCAAGATCTTCGGGCTCCTAGGAGCCCCAGCCTCAGGCATCTCCAGTGACCAAGATCTTCGTCCTCACCGCATTGCTTGCACTGTGGGCTTGCATCTTTAGTGAGCTGCTCGAGGTCCTCTTGCAACTCCAGTGCCTCCGGCCTGTGTCTCCTCTTGAGGGTCCTCTTTGAATTCTTTGAGCTCCCCTGATTGCTCAGGGTCTGCCCTGACTCCCCTGCTTGTGGCGAGTCTCCCGGACCTCGCTGGTCCCAACATTGAACCTTCTTCAACTTCCACATTGGTTGCAGTTGCCAAGACTTGTTGGTGTTCCCGCCGGACACCAACCCTTCAACTCACGACATCCGACGTGGGACAGCTTGTGAATGGCTCCTGGTCTTCCACAGCTTTGCCTGGTCCACACAGCTGCAGTTTCAAGATCACCGTCAGCTCTCCTGCATCACTCGACATCGTTGGGCATTTGTCTTCCGTGCCCCTGGTCACTCCTGAGTGGCATAGAGTCTGTCCCCTCTGCTTGCAGGTTCTTCACATCTTGAATCCACCTTTGAGTTCCACCGGACACTTTCACCTTCCCCAGCAGCGCCTTTTTCCTGAAGTCCTCCATTGAGTTTGATGGCGGTCTCCAACGCCACTTCACACCTATGCACTTGGCTTCCCTGGTGCATGTATCCTGGTTCCTAAGGCATCCACGGGTGGGGTGGCTCTCCAACGTTCTGTCTTCCACAGGGTTTCTTCAGGGTCCACTGGGAAGGGTCCTTCTTCTTTAAAATTGCAATCGCGAGTTACCCGTTGACTTTCATTTATCCTGCGGTTGTGTTCCCACTCTGCACACTGCCTCCGTGGGGCTTCTGGTTACTCACCTTGGGTGGTTCCTTGGGTCCCCGGCACTTCTACATCTTCTGGGTATAGTCTTGTCTCGAGTCGTGGTTCGCAAACCACTATTTTAGTGTCTGGTTTGGTCCCACCCTGGTGACCACTGTGTATTACTTACCACCTGTTTCTATTGAAAAGTATTGTGTGCATTGTGTATATCTCTGGCTAGGAAATATAGCTGAATGTGTTAGTGAGTATATTGTAATAAATACATATTTTAATAAATATACTGTGTGGTTCTTTTTCACTTAATCTATACCTATAAGATTACGTTCTCAGCGCCGGGACACTCCCTGGAGTAGCTGCGCGCTCTACAAATACCCCATAACATAACATAAAACAAGCTGCTTTACACTCCTTCTGGACCAAGCCCGAAGGCTGCTCTCCACAGCTACCACTTAGAGAGTTTTCTAAGGTTGTTTGAGACTACTAAAATCACCATAAGGGCTGGCTGGATTGGTGCATACATAAGTGTACGCCAAATACCAAGCCAGCTTATCACAACAATGAATTGCTTGCCATAATCTGGAGCTTTCAGAGCCGGTGCAGAGCACAACGCTTCCTTCAGAGTGTCTAAAGCCTTTTGACAGATCACTGTCTAGTTCACATTTTGGGGCATTCAGTTCTGCGAGAGGCGTCACACTTGTGCCATTTTACTTCATAAGTCACCTGTAGTATCCAGTCAAGCCAAGGAAGGCCCTGACTTGAGTCTGGGTTGTTGGAACAACCCAGCCCAGAATTATCTGTATCTTGGGTTGTAAGGGTTGAACCTGGCCTCCACCAAGGTAGCCCAAGTATACAACTTTTCTCTGCCCTATCTGGCACTTGATTGCCTTGATAGTGATTAACGATAATGGGGTGACCCTGTGTCCCTCAGTACCTGGGTAGGTATACACTATAAACAAACGTGGTTCTGTCGGGTACGACAGATTATTTGTACATAGTATTCAATACACAACGGGTATTTTAAAAGAACAAATTTCCATAAAGAAAAATCTTGAGAATACACCAAGAGAAAATGTTTCATTGCCCAGTAAATGTTATTCTTTACTATTCAATGTATATTGGGTTGGCTGTTGTGTGACAAAATACACAAACATCAATAACTACATAAGATTCAAGTGTACAGTAAGTGACTAATTGTGATGAGACAATAGTGCTGTACAAGGGTGACACGGAGGACATTTGAATACACAGGGGCGGGAAACGTTGATGTTACAGTCATCATTAACCCCTTCGATGCTCATGACGAGCTCAGCTCGTCATGAGGCACGGTGCTCGTGTGCTCATGACGAGCTGAGCTCGTCATGACCACACCCAGTTCTATTATGGCCCAGCACAGGAGCAGAATATGTCAAGCAGCGATGTGGTTAAGTCCACACAATCCCCCTGAATCAAACAGGAAATTATAATCCCTGTCCGAGGGTTATGTTAGCATTTGGGACTCGACTATAAATATATGTGTGTTTCCCCCCCCCTGTGTATTCATATGGCATCCATTGTGCCTTCACAAGGCACAATGGTTCCTTAACAGGATGATCAAACAGAAGTTCAAATGTAGAGAACCCCACTACTCCTTTGGCACTCCCCTAGTCGGCAAAAAGCAGGCATGAAGTGCGATATCCCATCTCCCTCTGAGTTTTTCAGAGAGTCCACCAATCATATCTTTCATGGTCTTGAGGAATCTTTCAACAAGGCCATTACACTGCGGATGGTAGGGAGTAGTGAACCTGTAGGTCACTCCATACTCCTTCCACATGTCTTTAAGGGAGCCAGACATGAAGTTTGTACCTCTGTCTGATAACGCCTCCTTAGAGAAGCCCATCCTGGTATAGATACCAATCAGGGCCCTAACCATTGCAGGGGCAGTGGTAGTCCTAAGAAGAATGGCCCCAGGATACCTAGTGGTATGATCCACTACCACCAGAATATATCTGTTTCCCGATGATGTAGGAGGGTGAAGGGGACCGACAATGTTGATCCCTACCCCTTCAAAAGGGAACCCCAACCACTGGGAGTGGAATTAAGGGGGTCTTTGGGTAGCCACTTGTCCTGCCACTGGCTTGACAGGTGGCACTGTAGTTACAAAACTCCTTCACGTTCTGGTGCATTGTTGGCCAGTGGAAGTAGCTAAATACCCTACTTTAAGTTTTGATCTGGCCAATGTGTCCAGATAGGGGGATGTTGTGGGCCAAAATGAGGAGGAATTCCCTAAACGCCTGAGACACTACACTCTCTAAGGGACAGCAGGATTGGGGTCTCCGACCTCAGTGTAAAGGATCCCCTCCTCCCAATAGTCCTGTGGGAACCACTGAGACCACCTCCTTCTTTCGCAGCAGCTTGCTGTCACAGACTTTCAAGAGTGGGACAGGTCCTCTAACCCTGGCATAGATCTTCCCTAGAGAGTCCCATGGGCCCAAGAGCTCAGCCTGGTAAGGCTTTAACTCCTGAGGCTCAGTTCCCACTGGGGCGGACTCTTTCCCGTGAGAAGGGCCTGGTGTCTGATTTGCAGTTGGCTCCCGAGTCTGCTTGCCTTTTTTCTTGGAGGGTTGGGTCATTCATCCAGACTCCAGCACCTTTTTTCACACTGGGCTCTGCTCTGTGCTCTACTTTAACACACCCCCAGTGTGGTATTCCAAGCATTTCTGCATGGATTCTCAGTTCTGCCTCAGCCCAGGCTGAGGACTCCAAATTATTTCCAAGCAATCAACTGGACTGGATGAAGATACTGCCACCTCTTGTTGGCCAGCGAGCCCTCTCCAGTCAAAGGACACTATTGCCATTGGATGGTTTGTTGTTACATTGTCTGCATTGGTGACTGGATAGGTCCTTCCAGACAGATATAGTGAAGAGGCCAGCAGGTGCTTGGTCTCCACGGTAACAACAGCACCAGTCCCTCTCGATGCCTCCACCCTAACCCCATCAATAACAGGATGCGGTCAGTATTTTTGCATGTTAGTGGGCCAGACAGCTAAGGTGGCAACATCCTCATCCCCTACCAAAGTCACCTCCGTGAGCTCTCCGATATGGCCAGTGGTCTCCCGAGATCCAATCTGGAGATTAGCCGCTACATTTACTGCAGGTGGACTAAAGGCATTTTTTGTGTTTTTACAACCAGGGTCTCCAATTCAGTATCCCAGTGACCTACAGTAATGACACCAAGCCTTTTTTGGATCCCAGTTCTTACCCTTGGGCTGTGATGAGTTTCTAGGCCCACCTTGCTGAACAGATTTTTGGTGGCCTGAGGAAGACTCATTTTTGTATTTCTCTTTTGGGTCACCATCTTTTTCTTGGGGGGTGTTTGTGGTAGATTTAGTCACCCTTGGTTTGACTCTGTGGTCTGCCTTCTTCCCCAACTATAGAGGAGAAAGTGGACCTAGGTCCTCTAATTGCTGCTATAACTTCTCATTGTAACAATTACTTAAAAGATGTTCCTTCATTATTCAATTGTAAATCCCTTCAGAGTAATTCAGAGTGTTACCTGTTAACCAACCACCTAGTGTTTTCACTAAAAAGTCAACAAATTGCACCCAGGACTGACTGGGGTTTTCGAGTCTCCCTGAATCTTATTCTGCATTGTTCAGTGGGGAGTCCATAGCCCTAAATCAGGGTACCCTTCATGAGGTCATAATACTCATCTTTTTCAGCCAATGTCCGGACTCTATCCTTGCATTTCCCTGAGAATAGTTCCCACAAGAGAGGAACTAAATTTTTTCGAGCTTCTTTTCTTGCTATGAAGGCCCTCTCAAATGCAGTGAACTATTTGGTGATGCCATCACCATCGGAGCAGTTAGGGGCAATCCCTTTGGGGAGTTTAGAGTCATGAGAACCTTCCCTCTCCCTATTTGTTTGTGTGCCGCCACCAGAGATGGGCTCTAGGCTCATCTCTTTCCCTTTCTATGTCCGTAGCTGAGCCTCTAAGTTCACTCGCCTGGTCATTCTTTCTAGCAGGAGGTCCTCCTCGAGGGACTATTACCAGATTCCAAGTGGACTGATTCTCATCCAGACTCATCATCATTCGTAAGGTCATCATCCTTAGACTGAGCTACCAGTTCTGGGTTATCTTTCTCAAACCGAGCGATCAGTTGTCTGAGATAGGCCTTCCTTGGACGTTTGGCTGGTTTGAAACCATAGTCCTTACAAACGGCCCTACACTGAGCACGGCTCAGGTCCATGTAAGGAGCCACCCTGATCAGGCTTTGCCGTGGTCCTCTGAGAGCACTGGGTCTCATCCCATGAGGTCAGAAACATGTCTGGTGGTGGCAGACTGTTGAAAATAAGTCAGGGACCCCACCTGGGTTTGGTAGGTTTTCAGGGGACCCTCTAAAAGGGTCTGCGGTGTGAATACATCACTCAATCCATCACTGGCATCAGTGAGGATTCATTAAGACAAGATGTTTGGTTCCAAACACTTTAGAAATCAATGGAGCCATCGTGGAGCTTGGAAACTCGTGTTGACAAGTGTCCAGCCCATGCACTCTTCAAGGCTTCCCTGTTCACTCACAGCATTGCAGAATGGACTGGACATTGTAGGGGCCGATCTGCTCATGCGGACGAGTCCACACATAGGATATAGTGCACCTGCCTTAGGGCTAAAGGCCATGCAGTAGGAGTGCCGTCCCTATATCCCATACAGTGAAGGGGGAGGGGAGGAGCATGGCACACAGGGCTGTGGGCCATGTCGACTCTTCATTTGTCTCTGCACCAAGACACGCAGCCTGGCAGAGTGCAGAGCCTTGGTAAGGGGCCCCTGGGGTGGAACAATTACCCTTCACTAGGTACCTTCAGGGGTATCCGAAGTGGTGCCAATTATGGTGCAGTTTTTGGGAAGGAGGAGATCTGGCACTGGGAACCTGGTTTGCAGGGACCCTGTGCACTTACAGTTCTAAATCTCATCATATATCGTGCAAAAAGTGGGGGCTAACCAGGTCAAAAGAGGCACTTTCATACACCAAGTCACAGTTCTTGCAGCAGAGAGAGGCGCCCCAAGGATGTGGAGGCACAGACAGAACTAAAGGGACCTTACTGCACAACTAGGGTGCTGCTGGGGTCTTACAGCAGAGAGCGAGGGAGCTGCTGGGGTCTTACAGCAGAGAGCTAGGGTGCTGCTGGGGTCTTACAGCAGAGAGCGAGGGAGCTGCTGGGGTCTTACGGCAGAGAACTAGGGTGCTGCTGGGGTCTTACAGCAGAGAGCTAGGGAGCTGCTGGGGTCTTACAGCAGAGAGCTAGGGAGCTGCTGGGGTCTTACAGCAGAGAGCTAGGGAGCTGCTGGGGTCTTACAGCAGAGAGTTAGGGAGCTGCTGGGGTCTTACAGCAGAGAGCTAGTGTGCTGCTGGGGTCTTACGGCAGAGAACTAGGGTGCTGCTGGGGTCTTACAGCAGAGAGCTAGGGAGCTGCTGGGGTCTTACAGCAGAGAGCTAGGGAGCTGCTGGGGTCTTACAGCAGAGAGCTAGGGAGCTGCTGGGGTCTTACAGCAGAGAGCGAGGGAGCTGCTGGGGTCTTACAGCAGAGAGCTAGGGTGCTGCTGGGGTCTTACAGCAGAGAGCGAGGGAGCTGCTGGGGTCTTACGGCAGAGAACTAGGGTGCTGCTGGGGTCTTACAGCAGAGAGCTAGGGAGCTGCCGGGGTCTTACGGCAGAGAGCGAGGGAGCTGCTGGGGTCTTACAGCAGAGAGCTAGGGAGCTGCTGGGGTCTTACGGCAGAGAGCTAGGGAGCTGCTGGGGTCTTACAGCAGAGAGCTAGGGAGCTGCTGGGGTCTTTCAGCAGAGAGCTAGGGAGCTGCTGGGGTCTTACAGCAGAGAGCTAGGGAGCTGCTGGGGTCTTACGGCAGAGAACTAGGGAGCTGCTGGGGTCTTACAGCAGAGAGCTAGGGAGCTGCTGGGGTCTTACAGCAGAGAGCTAGGGAGCTGCCGGGGTCTTACGGCAGAGAGCTAGGGAGCTGCTGGGGTCTTACAGCAGAGAGCTAGGGAGCTGCCGGGGTCTTACGGCAGAGAGCTAGGGAGCTGCTGGGGTCTTACAGCAGAGAGCTAGGGAGCTGCTGGGGTCTTACAGCAGAGAGCTAGGGAGCTGCTGGGGTCTTACAGCAGAGAGCTAGGGAGCTGCCGGGGTCTTACGGCAGAGAGCTAGGGAGCTGCTGGGGTCTTACAGCAGAGAGCTAGGGAGCTGCTGGGGTCTTACAGCAGAGAGCTAGGGAGCTGCTGGGGTCTTACAGCAGAGAGCTAGGGAGCTGCTGGGGTCTTACAGCAGAGAGTTAGGGAGCTGCTGGGGTCTTACGGCAGAGAACTAGGGTGCTGCTGGGGTCTTACAGCAGAGAGTTAGGGAGCTGCTGGGGTCTTACAGCAGAGCCCTAGGGAGCTGCTGGGGTCTTACAGCAGAGCCCTAGGGAGCTGCTGGGGTCTTACAGCAGAGAGTTAGGGAGCTGCTGGGGTCTTACAGCAGAGCCCTAGGGAGCTGCTGGGGTCTTACAGCAGAGCCCTAGGGTGCTGCTGGGGTCTTACGGCAGAGAGCTAGGGAGCTGCTGGGGTCTTACAGCAGAGAGCTAGGGAGCTGCTGGGGTCTTACAGCAGAGAGCTAGGGAGCTGCTGGGGTCTTACAGCAGAGAGCTAGGGAGCTGCCGGGGTCTTACGGCAGAGAGCTAGGGAGCTGCTGGGGTCTTACAGCAGAGAGCTAGGGAGCTGCTGGGGTCTTACAGCAGAGAGTTAGGGAGCTGCTGGGGTCTTACGGCAGAGAACTAGGGTGCTGCTGGGGTCTTACAGCAGAGAGTTAGGGAGCTGCTGGGGTCTTACAGCAGAGCCCTAGGGAGCTGCTGGGGTCTTACAGCAGAGCCCTAGGGTGCTGCTGGGGTCTTACAGCAGAGAGTTAGGGAGCTGCTGGGGTCTTACGGCAGAGCCCTAGGGTGCTGCTGGGGTCTTACAGCAGAGCCCTAGGGAGCTGCTGGGGTCTTACAGCAGAGAGCTAGGGAGCTGCTGGGGTCTTACAGCAGAGAGCTAGGGAGCTGCTGGGGTCTTACAGCAGAGAGCTAGGGAGCTGCTGGGGTCTTACAGCAGAGAGCTAGGGAGCTGCTGGGGTCTTACAGCAGAGAGTTAGGGAGCTGCTGGGGTCTTACGGCAGAGAACTAGGGTGCTGCTGGGGTCTTACGGCAGAGAGTTAGGGAGCTGCTGGGGTCTTACGGCAGAGCCCTAGGGTGCTGCTGGGGTCTTACAGCAGAGAGCTAGGGTGCTGCTGGGGTCTTACAGCAGAGAGCTAGTGTGCTGCTGGGGTCTTACAGCAGAGAGCTAGGGTGCTGCTGGGGTCTTACAGCAGAGAGCTAGGGAGCTGCTGGGGTCTTACAGCAGAGAGCTAGGGAGCTGCTGGGGTCTTACGGCAGAGAACTAGGGTGCTGCTGGGGTCTTACAGCAGAGAGCTAGGGTGCTGCTGGGGTCTTACAGCAGAGAGCTAGTGTGCTGCTGGGGTCTTACAGCAGAGAGCTAGAGAGCTGCTGGGGTCTTACAGCAGAGAGCTAGGGAGCTGCTGGGGTCTTACGGCAGAGAGCTAGGGAGCTGCTGGGGTCTTACGGCAGAGAGCTAGGGAGCTGCTGGGGTCTTACGGCAGAGAGCTAGGGAGCTGCTGGGGTCTTACGGCAGAGAGCTAGGGAGCTGCCGGGGTCTTACGGCAGAGAGCTAGGGAGCTGCTGGGGTCTTACAGCAGAGAGTTAGGGAGCTGCTGGGGTCTTACGGCAGAGAGCTAGTGTGCTGCTGGGGTCTTACAGCAGAGAGTTAGGGAGCTGCTGGGGTCTTACAGCAGAGAGCTAGGGTGCTGCTGGGGTCTTACAGCAGAGAGCTAGGGAGCTGCTGGGGTCTTACAGCAGAGAGCTAGGGTGCTGCTGGGGTCTTACGGCAGAGAACTAGGGTGCTGCTGGGGTCTTACAGCAGAGAGCTAGGGAGCTGCTGGGGTCTTACAGCAGAGAGCTAGGGAGCTGCTGGGGTCTTACAGCAGAGAGCTAGTGTGCTGCTGGGGTCTTACAGCAGAGAGTTAGTGTGATGCTGAGGTCTTACAGCAGAGAGTTAGGGAGCTGCTGGGGTCTTACAGCAGAGAGCTAGGGTGCTGCTGGGGTCTTACGGCAGAGAACTAGGGTGCTGCTGGGGTCTTACAGCAGAGAGCTAGGGAGCTGCTGGGGTCTTACAGCAGAGAGCTAGGGAGCTGCTGGGGTCTTACAGCAGAGAGCTAGTGTGCTGCTGGGGTCTTACGGCAGAGCCCTAGGGAGCTGCCGGGGTAATAAAGCATAGATTGGGCACTGCTAGTGTTCACATCAAACAAGGCACCTCTGGGCACTTCACAGAAAAAACAAGTCACGCCTGGTGGTTCAGAATACAGGCGAGGCACAACCTGGGGCTTACAGAACAGATGAACCACTGCTAGGGTGCCAGGTCATGTAAGTGGCATTGGAGTAGCGCACATTTGTTATTACTATGGCTGTGTACGTTGTGCGTCACTTCATACACAAATTCAACAAGCTTCAGGGGCTTTATACAGAGTGGAGTCTAGCCTGGAGAGGGATGGGTGCGCGCAGTGCACGGTGTGCCACTGTACACAGAGTGGAGTCTAGCCTGGAGAGGGATGGGTGCGCGCAGTGCACGGTGTGCCACTGTACACAGAGTGGAGTCTAGCCTGGAGAGGGATGGGTGCGCGCAGTGCACGGTGTGCTACTGTACAGAGGGGAGTCTAGCCTGGAGAGGGATGGGTGCGCGCAGTGCACGGTGTGCCACTGTACACAGACTGGAGTCTAGCCTGGAGAGGGATGGGTGCGCGCAGTGCACGGTGTGCCACTGTACCTAGAGTGGAGTCTAGCTTCGAGCGGGATGGGTGCGCGCAGTGCACGGTGTGCTACTGTACACAGAGTAGAGTCTAGCTTCGAGAGGGATAGGTGCGCGCAGTGCACGGTGTGCCACTGTACACAGAGTGGAGTCTAGCCTGGAGAGGGATGGGTGCGCGCAGTGCACGGTGTGCCACTGTACACAGAGTGGAGTCTAGCCTGGAGAGGGATGGGTGCGCGCAGTGCACGGTGTGCCACTGTACACAGAGTGGAGTCTAGCCTGGAGAGGGATGGGTGCACGCAGTGCACGGTGTGCTACTGTACAGAGGGGAGTCTAGCCTGGAGAGGGATGGGTGCGAGCAGTGCACGGTGTGCCACTGTACCTAGAGTGGAGTCTAGCTTCGAGCGGGATGGGTGCGCGCAGTGCACGGTGTGCTACTGTACACAGAGTAGAGTCTAGCTTCGAGAGGGATAGGTGCGCGCAGTGCACGGTGTGCCACTGTACACAGAGTGGAGTCTAGCCTGGAGAGGGATGGGTGCACGCAGTGCACGGTGTGCCACTGTACACAGAGTGGAGTCTAGCCTGGAGAGGGATGGGTGCGCGCAGTGCACGGTGTGCCACTGTACACAGAGTGGAGTCTAGCCTGGAGAGGGATGGGTGCGCGCAGTGCACGGTGTGCTACTGTACAGAGGGGAGTCTAGCCTGGAGAGGGATGGGTGCGCGCAGTGCACGGTGTGCCACTGTACACAGAGTGGAGTCTAGCCTGGAGAGGGATGGTGCGCGCAGTGCACGGTGTGCCACTGTACAGAGTGGAGTCTAGCTTGGAGAGGGATGGTGCGCGCAGTGCACGGTGTGCTACTGTACACAGAGTGGAGTCTAGCCTGGAGAGGGATGGGTGCGCGCAGTGCACGGTGTGCTACTGTACAGAGTGGAGTCTAGCTTCGAGAGGGATGGGTGCGCGCAGTGCATGGTGTGCTACTGTACAGAGTGGAGTCTAGCTTCGAGAGGGATGGGTGCGCGCAGTGCACGGTGTGCTACTCTACACAGAGTGAAGTCTAGCTTGGAGAGGAATGGGTGCGCGCAGTGCACGGTGTGCTACTGTACAGAGTTGAGTCTAGCTTCGAGAGGGATGGGTGCGCGCAGTGCACGGTGTGCCACTGTACACAGAGTGGAGTCTAGCCTGGAGAGGGATGGGTGCGCGCAGTGCACGGTGTGCCACTGTACCTAGAGTGGAGTCTAGCTTCGAGCGGGATGGGTGCGCGCAGTGCACGGTGTGCTACTGTACACAGAGTGGAGTCTAGCTTCGAGAGGGATAGGTGCGCGCAGTGCATGGTGTGCCACTGTACACAGAGTGGAGTCTAGCCTGGAGAGGGATGGGTGCGCGCAGTGCACGGTGTGCCACTGTACACAGAGTGGAGTCTAGCCTGGAGAGGGATGGGTGCGCACAGTGCACGGTGTGCCACTGTACACAGAGTGGAGTCTAGCCTGGAGAGGGATGGGTGCGCGCAGTGCACGGTGTGCCACTGTACACAGACTGGAGTCGAGCCTGGAGAGGGATGGTGCGCGCAGTGCACGGTGTGCCACTGTACAGAGTGGAGTCTAGCTTGGAGAGGGATGGTGCGCGCAGTGCACGGTGTGCCACTGTACCTAGAGTGGAGTCTAGCTTCAAGCGGGATGGGTGCGCGCAGTGCACGGTGTGCTACTGTACACAGAGTAGAGTCTAGCTTCGAGAGGGATAGGTGGGCGCAGTGCACGGTGTGCCACTGTACACAGAGTGGAGTCTAGCCTGGAGAGGGATGGGTGCACGCAGTGCACGGTGTGCCACTGTACACAGAGTGGAGTCTAGCCTGGAGAGGGATGGGTGTGCGCAGTGCACGGTGTGCCACTGTACACAGAGTGGAGTCTAGCCTGGAGAGGGATGGGTGCGCGCAGTGCACGGTGTGCTACTGTACAGAGGGGAGTCTAGCCTGGAGAGGGATGGGTGCGCGCAGTGCACGGTGTGCCACTGTACACAGAGTGGAGTCTAGCCTGGAGAGGGATGGGTGCGCGCAGTGTACGGTGTGCCACTGTACACAGAGTGGAGTCTAGCCTGGAGAGGGATGGGTGCGCGCAGTACACGGTGTGCCACTGTACACAGAGTGGAGTCTAGCCTGGAGAGGGATGGGTGCGCGCAGTGCACGGTGTGCCACTGTACACAGAGTGGAGTCTAGCCTGGAGAGGGATGGGTGCGCGCAGTGCACGGTGTGCCACTGTACACAGAGTGGAGTCTAGCCTGGAGAGGGATGGGTGCACTCAGTGCACGGTGTGCTACTGTACACAGAGTAGAGTCTAGCTTCGAGAGGGATGGGTGCGCGCAGTGCACGGTGTGCTACTGTACAGAGTGGAGTCTAGCTTCGAGAGGGATGGGTGCGCGCAGTGCACGGTGTGCCACTGTACACAGAGTGGAGTCTAGCCTGGAGAGGGATGGGTGCGCGCAGTGCACGGTGTGCCACTGCACACAGAGTGGAGTCTGGCTTCGGGAGGGATGGGTGCGCGCAGTGCACGGTGTGCCACTGTACAGAGTGAAGTCTAGCTTGGAGAGGGATGGTGCGCGCAGTGCACGGTGTGCCACTGTACCTAGAGTGGAGTCTAGCTTCGAGAGGGATGGGTTCGCGCAGTGCACGGTGTGCCACTGCACACAGAGTGGAGTCTAGCCTGGAGAGGGATGGGTGCGCGCAGTGCACGGTGTGCCACTGTACACAGAGTGGAGTCTAGCCTGGAGAGGGATAGGTGCGCGCAGTGCACGGTGTGCCACTGTACACAGAGTGGAGTCTAGCCTGGAGAGGGATGGGTGCGCGCAGTGCACGGTGTGCCACTGTACACAGAGTGGAGTCTAGCCTGGAGAGGGATGGGTGCGCGCAGTGCACGGTGTGCTACTGTACACAGAGTGGAGTCTAGCTTGGAGAGGGATGGGTGCGTGCAGTGCACGGTGTGCCACTGCACACACAGGGCTTTACACAGAGTGGAGTCTAGCCTGGAGAGGGATGGGTTCGCGCAGTGCACGGTGTGCCACTGTACACAGAGTGGAGTCTAGCCTGGAGAGGGATGGGTGCGCGCAGTGCA
Source organism: Lissotriton helveticus (assembly GCF_964261635.1). Taxonomy (NCBI): domain Eukaryota; kingdom Metazoa; phylum Chordata; class Amphibia; order Caudata; family Salamandridae; genus Lissotriton; species Lissotriton helveticus. Next base: position 14,058,793 of record NC_136066.1, on the reverse strand, counting down.
CGGTGTGCTACTGTACAGAGGGGAGTCTAGCCTGGAGAGGGATGGGTGCGCGCAGTGCACGGTGTGCCACTGTACACAGAGTGGAGTCTAGCCTGGAGAGGGATGGGTGCGCGCAGTGTACGGTGTGCCACTGTACACAGAGTGGAGTCTAGCCTGGAGAGGGATGGGTGCGCGCAGTACACGGTGTGCCACTGTACACAGAGTGGAGTCTAGCCTGGAGAGGGATGGGTGCGCGCAGTGCACGGTGTGCCACTGTACACAGAGTGGAGTCTAGCCTGGAGAGGGATGGGTGCGCGCAGTGCACGGTGTGCCACTGTACACAGAGTGGAGTCTAGCCTGGAGAGGGATGGGTGCACGCAGTGCACGGTGTGCTACTGTACACAGAGTAGAGTCTAGCTTCGAGAGGGATGGGTGCGCGCAGTGCACGGTGTGCTACTGTACAGAGTGGAGTCTAGCTTCGAGAGGGATGGGTGCGCGCAGTGCACGGTGTGCCACTGTACACAGAGTGGAGTCTAGCCTGGAGAGGGATGGGTGCGCGCAGTGCACGGTGTGCCACTGCACACAGAGTGGAGTCTGGCTTCGGGAGGGATGGGTGCGCGCAGTGCACGGTGTGCCACTGTACAGAGTGAAGTCTAGCTTGGAGAGGGATGGTGCGCGCAGTGCACGGTGTGCCACTGTACCTAGAGTGGAGTCTAGCTTCGAGAGGGATGGGTTCGCGCAGTGCACGGTGTGCCACTGCACACAGAGTGGAGTCTAGCCTGGAGAGGGATGGGTGCGCGCAGTGCACGGTGTGCCACTGTACACAGAGTGGAGTCTAGCCTGGAGAGGGATAGGTGCGCGCAGTGCACGGTGTGCCACTGTACACAGAGTGGAGTCTAGCCTGGAGAGGGATGGGTGCGCGCAGTGCACGGTGTGCCACTGTACACAGAGTGGAGTCTAGCCTGGAGAGGGATGGGTGCGCGCAGTGCACGGTGTGCTACTGTACACAGAGTGGAGTCTAGCTTGGAGAGGGATGGGTGCGTGCAGTGCACGGTGTGCCACTGCACACACAGGGCTTTACACAGAGTGGAGTCTAGCCTGGAGAGGGATGGGTTCGCGCAGTGCACGGTGTGCCACTGTACACAGAGTGGAGTCTAGCCTGGAGAGGGATGGGTGCGCGCAGTGCACGGTGTGCTACTGTACAGAGGGGAGTCTAGCCTGGAGAGGGATGGGTGCGCGCAGTGCACGGTGTGCCACTGTACACAGAGTGGAGTCTAGCCTGGAGAGGGATGGGTGCGCGCAGTGCACGGTGTGCCACTGTACACACTGGGCTGTACACCGAGTGGAGTCTAGCTTCGAGAGGGATCGGTGTGCATAGTACACGGTGTGCCACTGCACACACTGGGCTTTACACAGTGGAGTCTAGCCTGGAGAGGGATGGGTGCGCGTAGTGCACGGTGTGCCACTGCACACACAGGGTAGTGTAGCTAAAGAGTGGTCTTGTGAGTGCAGTACTTGTCTGAGATGGCTCTCAGGTATGCAAGGAATCCACCAGGTGTTGTCAGATGTTGGTAGTTATCTGTAAGCTAGGCCCACGTGTAGTTCATCCGGGTGTTGTGCCTGCAGAAGAGTGTAGTGCAGCCCGTGTCACCAACTGAGTATTGGAGCACAGTGTGGTGTTGTGCATTTTAGGTTTAGAAGGGTACCTGGTAAGTGCTGCTGCTCTGAGTAACACACATCATGTTTGGTGCATGCCCTGTGGGCTGCTACAGTTTAGATTCTGTGCTGCCATGAGGCTTTCGAAGAACATGTTGCTGCTGCTGCTATTACAACTATAGGAGACACCTGGCACCCATCATACATACTCACCTACACAGAACACAAGGACGAGGCCGGCCACCAAAGGAATAATCACAGAATACTCTCGTGGCAGGAAATACTTGTGGATCACATGCTCAGCATCAATGAAAGGCTGCAGAGAGACAAATTGTAGGTATCAATGGAGTGGAGTGAAGCGGAAAGATGCAGATGGGAAAGGATTCAAAGCAGAAAGATGCAGAGGGGGGAAAGGATTCAAAGCAGAAAGATACAGAGGGGGAAAGGATTCAAAGCAGAAAGATACAGAGGGGGAAAGGATTCACAGCGGAAAGATGCAGAGGGGGAAAGGATTCACAGCGGAAAGATGCAGAGGGGGAAAGAATTCACAGCGGAAAGATGCAGGGGGGCAAAGGATTCACAGCGGAAAGATGCAGAGGGGGGAAAGGATTCAAAGCAGAAAGATACAGAGGGGGAAAGGATTCAAAGCAGAAAGATACAGAGGGGGAAAGGATTCACAGCGGAAAGATGCAGAGGGGGAAAGGATTCACAGCGGAAAGATGCAGAGGGGGAAAGGATTCACAGCGGAAAGATGCAGGGGGGCAAAGGATTCACAGCGGAAAGATGCAGAGGGGGGAAGGATTCACAGCAGAAAGATGCAGAGGGGGAAAGGATTCACAGCAGAAAGATACAGAGGGGGAAAGGATTCAAAGCAGAAAGATGCAGATGGGGCAAAGGATTCACAGCGGAAAGATGCAGATGGGGCAAAGGATTCACAGCGGAAAGATGCAGATGGGGCAAAGGATTCACAGCGGAAAGATGCAGATGGGGCAAAGGATTCACAGCAGAAAGATGCAGAGGGGGGAAGGATTCACAGCAGGAAAGATGCAGGGGGGCAAAGGATTCACAGCGGAAAGATGCAGGGGGCAAAGGATTCAAAGCAGAAAGATGCAGATGGGGCAAAGGATTCACAGCAGAAAGATGCAGATGGGGCAAAGGATTCACAGCAGAAAGATGCAGGGGGGCAAAGGATCCACAGCAGAAAGATGCAGGGGGGCAAAGGATTCACAGCGGAAAGATGCAGAGGGAGAAAGGATTCACAGCGGAAAGATACAATGGGGCAAAGGATTCACAGCGGAAAGATGCAGGGAGAAAGGATTCACAACAGAAAGACGCAGGGGGGAAAGGATTCACAGCGGAAAGGTGCAGAGGGGGCAAAGGATTCACAGCGGAAAGACGCAGGGGGCAAAGGATTCACAGCTTAAAGACGCAGGGGGCAAAGGATTCACAGCGGAAAGACGCAGGGGGCAAAGGATTCACAGCGAAAAGTCGCAGGGGGCAAAGGATTCACAGCGGAAAGACGCAGGGGGCAAAGGATTCACAGTGTAAAGGCGCAGGGGGGCAAAGGATTCACAGCGTAAAGACGCAGGGGGGAAAAGGATTCACAGCGGAAAGACGCAGGGGGCAAAGGATTCACAGCGGAAAGACGCAGGGGGGCAAAGGATTCACAGCGGAAATATACAGAGGGGGAAAGGATTCACAGCAGAAAGATACAATGGGGCAAAGGATTCAAAGCGGAAAGATGCAGGGGCAAAGGATTCACAGCGGAAAGATGCAGAGGGGGCAAAGGATTCACAGCGGAAAGATACAGATGGGAAAGGATTCACAGCAGAAAGATGCAGAGGGGGAAAGGATTCACAGCAGAAAGATGCAGAGGGGGAAAGGATTCACAGCAGAAAGATGCAGAGGGAGAAAGGATTCACAGCAGAAAGATGCAGAGGGGGAAAGGATTCACAGCAGAAGATGCAGCGGGAGAAAGGATTCACAGCAGAAAGGTGCAGAGGGGGAAAGGTTTCACAGCAGAAAGGTGCAGAGGGGCAAAGGATTCACAGCGGAAAGATACAGATGGGAAAGGATTCACAGCAGAAAGATACAGATGGGAAAGGATTCACAGCAGAAAGATGCAGAGGGGGGAAGGATTCACAGCAGAAAGATGCAGAGGGGGAAAGGATTCACAGCAGGAAGGTGCAGAGGGGCAAAGGATTCACAGCGGAAAGATACAGATGGGGGAAGGATTCACAGCAGAAAGATGCAGAGGGGGAAAGGATTCACAGCAGAAAGATGCAGAGGGGGAATGGATTCACAGCAGAAAGATGCAGAGGGGGAAAGGATTCACAGCAGAAAGATACAGAGGGGGAAAGGATTCACAGTAGAAAGATGCAGAGGGGGGAAGGATTCACAGCAGAAAGATGCAGAGGGGGAAAGGATTCACAGCAGAAAGATGCAGGGGGCAAAGGATTCAAAGCAGAAAGATGCAGATGGGGGAAGGATTCACAGCAGAAAGATGCAGAGGGGGGGAAGGATTCACAGCAGAAAGATGCAGAGGGGGAAAGGATTCACAGCAGAAAGATGCAGAGGGGGAAAGGATTCACAGCAGGAAGATGCAGGGGGCAAAGGATTCACAGCGGAAAGATGCAGGGGGGCAAAGGATTCACAGCGGAAAGATGCAGAGGCAAATGATTCACAGCAGAAAGATGCAGAGGGGGAAAAGATTCACAGCAGAAAGATGCAGGGGGCAAAGGATTCAAAGCAGAAAGATGCAGAGGGGGGAAGGATTCACAGCAGAAAGATGCAGAGGGGGGAAGGATTCACAGCAGAAAGATGCAGAGGGGGAAGGATTCACAGCAGAAAGATGCAGGGGGCAAAGGATTCAAAGCAGAAAGATGCAGAGGGGGGAAGGATTCACAGCAGAAAGATGCAGAGGGGGGAAGGATTCACAGCAGAAAGATGCAGAGGGGGAAGGATTCACAGCAGGAAGATGCAGATGGGGCAAAGGATTCACAGCAGGAAGATGCAGAGGGGGAAGGATTCACAGCAGGAAGATGCAGAGGGGGAAAGGATTCACAGCAGAAAGATGCAGGGGGCAAAGGATTCAAAGCAGAAAGATGCAGAGGGGGGGAAGGATTCACAGCAGAAAGATGCAGAGGGGGGAAGGATTCACAGCAGAAAGATGCAGAGGGGGAAGGATTCACAGCAGAAAGATGCAGAGGGGGAAAGGATTCACAGCAGGAAGATGCATATGGGGCAAAGGATTCACAGCAGAAAGATGCAGAGGGGGAAAGGATTCACAGCAGGAAGATGCAGAGGGGGAAAGGATTCACAGCAGAAAGATGCAGGGGGCAAAGGATTCAAAGCAGAAAGATGCAGATGGGGCAAAGGATTCACAGCAGAAAGATGCAGATGGGGCAAAGGATTCACAGCAGAAAGATGCAGGGGGGCAAAGGATCCACAGCAGAAAGATACAGAGGGAGAAAGGATTCACAGCGGAAAGATACAGAGGGAGAAAGGATTCACAGCGGAAAGATACAACGGGGCAAAGGATGCATAGCGGAAAGATGCAGGGAGAAAGGATTCACAACAGAAAGACGCAGGGGGGAAAGGATTCACAGCGGAAAGGTGCAGAGGGGGCAAAGGATTCACAGCGGAAAGACGCAGGGGGCAAAGGATTCACAGCTTAAAGACGCAGGGGGCAAAGGATTCACAGCGGAAAGACGCAGGGGGGCAAAGGATTCACAGCAAAAAGACGCAGGGGGCAAAGGATTCACAGCGGAAAGACGCAGGGGGCAAAGGATTCACAGTGTAAAGGCGCAGGGGGGCAAAGGATTCACAGCGTAAAGACGCAGGGGGGAAAAGGATTCACAGCGGAAAGACGCAGGGGGGCAAAGGATCCACAGCGGAAAGACGCAGGGGGGCAAAGGATTCACAGCGGAAATATACAGAGGGGGAAAGGATTCACAGCAGAAAGATACAATGGGGCAAAGGATTCAAAGCGGAAAGATGCAGGGGCAAAGGATTCACAGCGGAAAGATGCAGAGGGGGCAAAGGATTCACAGCGGAAAGATACAGATGGGAAAGGATTCACAGCAGAAAGATGCAGAGGGGGAAAGGATTCACAGCAGAAGATGCAGAGGGAGAAAGGATTCACAGCAGAAAGGTGCAGAGGGGGAAAGGTTTCACAGCAGAAAGGTGCAGAGGGGCAAAGGATTCACAGCGGAAAGATACAGATGGGAAAGGATTCACAGCAGAAAGATACAGATGGGAAAGGATTCACAGCAGAAAGATGCAGAGGGGGAAAGGATTCACAGCAGGAAGATGCAGAGGGGGAAAGGATTCACAGCAGAAAGATGCAGAGGGGGAAAGGATTCACAGCAGAAAGATGCAGAGGGGGAAAGGATTCACAGCGGAAAGATACAGATGGTAAAGGATTCACAGCAGAAAGATGCAGAGGGGGAAAGGATTCACAGCGGAAAGGTGCAGAGGGGGAAAGGATTCACAGCGGAAAGATACAGATGGGAAAGGATTCACATGCTCAGCAAAAGTGAAAGGCTGCCTGGAGACAAATACATAAAGTATCAGGGGAGTGGAGTGATGCAGAAAGATGCAGAGGGGGAAAGGATTCACAGCAGGAATATGCAGAGGGGGAAAGGATTCACAGCAGAAAGATGCAGAGGGGGAAAGGATTCACAGCAGGAAGATGCAGAGGGGGAAAGGATTCACAGCAGAAAGATGCAGAGGGGGAAAGGATTCACAGCAGAAAGATGCAGAGGGGGGGAAGGATTCACAGCAGACAGATGCAGAGGGGGAAAGGATTCAAAGTGGAAAGATGCAGAGGGGGAAAGGATTCACAGCGGGAAAGGATTCACAGCAGAAAGATGCAGAGGGGGGAAGGATTCACAGCAGAAAGATGCAGAGGGAGGAAGGATTCACAGCAGAAAGATGCAGAGGGGGAAAGGATTCACAGCAGAAAGATGCAGAGGGGGAAATGATTCACAGCAGAAAGATGCAGAGGGGGAAAGGATTCACAGCAGAAAGATGCAGAGGGGGAAAGGATTCACAGCAGAAAGATGCAGAGGGGGAAAGGATTCAAAGTGGAAAGATGCAGAGGGGGAAAGGATTCACAGCGGGAAAGGATTCACAGCAGAAAGATGCAGAGGGGGGAAGGATTCACAGCAGAAAGATGCAGAGGGGGAAAGGATTCACAGCAGAAAGATGCAGAGGGGGAAAGGATTCACAGCAGAAAGATGCAGAGGGGGGAAGGATTCACAGCAGAAAGATGCAGAGGGGGGAAGGATTCACAGCAGAAAGATGCAGAGGGGGGAAGGATTCACAGCAGAAAGATGCAGAGGGGGAAAGGATTCACAGCGGGAAAGGATTCACAGCAGAAAGATGCAGAGGGGGGAAGGATTCACAGCAGAAAGATGCAGAGGGGAAAGGATTCACAGCAGAAAGATGCAGAGAGAGAAAGGATTCAAAGTGGAAAGATGCAGAGGGGGAAAGGATTCACAGCGGAAAGATACAGATGGGAAAGGATTCACAGCAGAAAGATGCAGAGGGGGAAAGGATTCACAGCGGAAAGGTGCAGAGGGGGAAAGGATTCACAGCGGAAAGATACAGATGGGAAAGGATTCACATGCTCAGCAAAAGTGAAAGGCTGTCTGGAGACAAATACATAAGGTATCAGGGGAGTGGAGTGATGCAGAAAGATGCAGAGGGGGAAAGGATTCACAGCAGGAAGATGCAGAGGGGGAAAGGATTCACAGCAGAAAGATGCAGGGGGGAAAGGATTCACAGTAGAAAGATGCAGGGGGGAAAAGGATTCACAGCAGAAAGATGCAGAGGGGGAAGGATTCACAGCAGAAAGATGCAGAGGGGGAAAGGATTCACAGCGGGAAAGGATTCACAGCAGAAAGATGCAGAGGGGGGAAGGATTCACAGCAGAAAGATGCAGAGGGGGAAAGGATTCACAGCAGAAAGATGCAGAGGGGGGAAGGATTCACAGCAGAAAGATGCAGAGGGGGAAAGGATTCACAGCGGGAAAGGATTCACAGCAGAAAGATGCAGAGGGGGGAAGGATTCACAGCAGAAAGATGCAGAGGGGGAAAGGATTCACAGCAGAAAGATGCAGAGGGGGAAAGGATTCACAGCAGAAAGATGCAGAGGGGGAAAGGATTCACAGCAGAAAGATGCAGAGGGGGAAGGATTCACAGCAGAAAGATGCAGAGGGGGAAAGGATTCACAGCGGGAAAGGATTCACAGCAGAAAGATGCAGAGGGGGAAAGGATTCACAGCAGAAAGATGCAGAGGGGGAAAGGATTCACAGCAGAAAGATGCAGAGGGGGGAAGGATTCACAGCAGAAAGATGCAGAGGGGGAAAGGATTCACAGCGGGAAAGGATTCACAGCAGAAAGATGCAGAGGGGGAAAGGATTCACAGCGGAAATATACAGATGGGAAAGGATTCACATGCTCAGCAAAAGTGAAAGGCTGCCTGGAGACAAATACATAAGGTATCAGGGGAGTGGAGTGATGCAGAAAGATGCAGAGGGGGAAAGGATTCACAGCAGGAAGATGCAGAGGGGGAAAGGATTCACAGCAGAAAGATGCAGAGGGGGAAAGGATTCACAGCAGAAAGATGCAGAGGGGGAAAGGATTCACAGCAGAAAGATGCAGGGGGGAAAGGATTCACAGCAGAAAGATGCAGAGGGGGAAAGGATTCACAGCAGAAAGATGCAGAGGGGGAAAGGATTCACAGCAGAAAGATGCAGAGGGGGAAAGGATGCAAGGAAGGAGCAGCGACTGAGCTGGAAAAAGGAAGCTTCGGAGGTGGTGTTTAGAGGACGCAGAGCAGGGGAGGAGATCTTAAACTACGCAAAGGAGAAAAGAGAAGCTTTAGAGGCTGAACAAGTAACAAACAAAAAACTGGACTTTGGGGTGGTAGAAGCAGCACGTAGGGTAGTGAGCAAGAAAACAGATAAAAACACAAACAAAAAAGGAGCTTGAGTAGTGGAAGGATGCAAGTCATCCAATCAAAAGGATGGTAGACGCTAAGCTCAAGGGGAAGGACCAATAGAAGAAGAGAAAGGAAATCATCAAATAAGAAGCAAGGGTAAGAAGAAAATCAACCAATGGTAAGCAAAGAGTGACCCAAAAGTCCACCGTAAGCATCAGTAATGTCCAGAACAGGTCCTCAACAACAGACGCTGAAAGCTGTCTGTGCACAAGACATCAAAAGTAACACAAAGCGTGCACAAAATGCCCCGACTCACTAAATGAACACATACAGAACAAGCATTGGAAATGCAATAGGTCTCGCAGCATTAGAGTTTGTGCTTTTAGAATTGTTTATGTTTTTTTTTTTTATCTTTAGCATTTTTGTTTCCTGTAGGCAATGCTAAAGAATTACAAAGAAAAAAAGCCATAAACAAATCTAAAAGCTCTAACTCAAATGCTCCGAGACCTATTGCATGCACCCATTCAGTTGTTGGCCTCTCAGCTGAGTCTGCCAACTAGACAACAAAGTGGAGGTGGGGCGGTTAACTAATGAGGCAGTAAAAAAACAAGACGGAGGGAAGGCAGAGAAGGGGAGGGGGGAGGCTAGATGGAGAGCTCTATTCCTCAGCAGATTGGCTTGGTACACTGTCTGGTGATTAATGTACGACCTGACCTCCGTTTTTTGGCCGTCATCCTTTCCGGTTGTATGGGTTGCTGATAGTAGAGTCGATGTTGAGCAGTGGACATGAGCCACTCTGGGAATTCAAGAGCCTACTTTTCTTCAAGTCGGTAACCCTGGTGACCGAAATACCTAACCGACAGAGGAAGCCTGATATTGAGAAGACACACAGGATACAATCCATTGCGGGGGCGGGGTGCTCTTTGGCGAGGGAGGAGGAGGGAGTTAAGCACTGCAGGACTGTCGAGTCACGGCCTGCGGCCGTGAATAAGTCAGATGGCTGTGAAGCAGGGGGCGGGGCAGCGCTGGGGGAGGGTGATTGATGCCGGGTCAGCGGAAGCCTTTGATGTGGCTTGGCGGCCGTGGAGAATGACTCTTACCCCAGAATGCGGGTTTTAGATTTAACAGTCTTCAACCTCCTAGCTGATAATTGTACATGTTCTCTGAACATTTAAATGATTGTTGCAACCCAGCTCATGGTATCTGCGACAATACAGTTGTAAGAACTGAAATACTGTAAATGCAAGCCCCAGTTGATGGAAATACTGACAGTCAAGAAGCGATTAAAATCTCCGACTAGGTGATTCAGTTAGATGGCACGGTGGCTAAACGTTGCACATCATTCCCCATAGTAGCTCACTAAGTTGGTAAGGGTGGTGCTTAAGTTATTCTGTCAATGTAAATGTGTAGCCCTACTTATATCCTTGCAGAATGTCCCGATATCGTTTTTAAATTCTGGTCAACGTACATAAGAAGTAGTTTAATTAGCCAGAGACACCAAGAGTGTCTTCCGTCGACGAGCTAGGCATGTTCCCGACTCTCGGCAGTTCATTCCAAGTGAGAGAATCACATGAGTCCTCGAAAAACAAAAACATTCACATAATAAATCCGGATCCAAATCAAGTCCTGCAGCTCTGAATAGTGCAAATACATTATTATTTTATTGTTTTGAACGTTTGTGCATGGCGTTTCAGCATGCTTGCTGCAGTGTTATGTGTACACGCTGTATCCTCTTCACGGTCCTAAGATAGCCTGTACTTTGAAAAGTAAATCCCCAGGAATGTCGTGTAACAAAACAAGCCTTTCACCGTAACACGGCTGGCAGGGGAGGGGGCGGAGAGGGGAGAGGTGCGACACGGCAGTAGGAGGAGGAGGGGGGAGGAGAGTAGGGGAGGCACGGCCTAGCGGCAGGCAGGCAGGGGAGGAGAGGAGGAGGGGGGAGGAGAGTAGGGGAGGCACGGCCTAGCGGCCGTGCAATCAAGTAGTGAGGGGGCGGAGCTGGGGGAGGCTGTGAGAGAGAGTAGGCAAGGCAGGCGGCTGGGGGCATGTGCACGCGCTTTTAAGCTCAATGCACATGCGCATTGAGCTTAAAAGTCACGGGCACTGCAAGGAATCGCCACGATTCCTTGCAAGTTAGATAAAGTCTGGATGAGCCCCTATAGTCTCGCTTGCTCGATGCGCATGCGCATCGACAGGCGAGACCTAAAAAGGAAGGAATATTATGAAGACATACTTGTGAGAGTGAGCAGTGTGTCGAGAACGTACCAGAGCGATGATCCACAGCGTGTAGTAGATGAACAGGACAGAGCTGAGGGCCACCAAGCCGGCTCCCACTAGCAGGTCGGTGCCTGTGGCCTGGAAGAGAAGGCTGGGTTAGGGATAGTGCCGACACTGAACACGCATGTACAACAGCAGGAGGCATGGCTGGGTCACTGAGAATGCAGACACTGAACACGCGTGTACAACAGCAGGAGCAAGGCTGGGTTAGGGATAGTGCAGACACTGAACACGCATGTACAACAGCAGGAGGCATGGCTGGGTCACGGAGAGTGCAGACACTGAACACGCATGTAAAACAGCAGGAGGCATGGCTGGGTCACAGAGAGTGCAGACACTGAACACGCATGTACAACAGCAGGAGGCATGGCTGGGTCACTGAGAATGCAGACACTGAACACGCGTGTACAACAGCAGGAGGCATGGCTGGGTCACGGAGAGTGCAGACACTGAACACGCATGTACAACAGCAGGAGGCATGGCTGGGTCACGGAGAGTGCAGACACTGAACACGCATGTACAACAGCAGGAGGCATGGCTGGGTCACTGAGAATGCAGACACTGAACACACATGTTCAACAGCAGGAGGCATGGCTGGGTCACTGAGAATGCAGACACTGAACACGCATGTACAACAGCAGGAGGCATGGCTGGGTCACTGAGAATGCAGACACTGAACACGCATGTACAACAGCAGGAGGCATGGCTGGGTCACTGAGAGTGCAGACACTGAACACGCATGTACAACAGCAGGGGCAAGGCTGGGTCACGGAGAGTGCAGACACTGAACACACATGTACAACAGCAGGAGCAAGGCTGGGTCACTGAGAATGCAGACACTGAACACGCATGTTCAACAGCAGGAGGCATGGCTGGGTCACGGAGAGTGCAGACACTGAACACGCATGTACAACAGCAGGAGGCATGGCTGGGTCACTGAGAATGCAGACACTGAACACGCATGTACAACAGTAGGAGGCATGGCTGGGTCACTGAGAATGCAGACACTGAACACACATGTACAACAGCAGGCGGCATGGCTGGGTCACTGAGAGTGCAGGCACTGAACACGCATGTTCAACAGCAAGGGCAAGGCTGGGTCACTGAGAATGCAGACACTGAACACGCATGTGCAACAGCAGGAGCAAGGCTGGGTCACGGAGAGTGCAGACACTGAACACGCATGTACAACAGCAGGGGCCAGGCTGGGTCACGGAGAGTGCAGACACTGAACACGCATGTGCAACAGCAGGAGCAAGGCTGGGTCACGGAGAGTGCAGACACTGAACACACATGTACAACAGCAGGGGGCAAGGCCGTGCTAAAGATAAGTAGCTACTGTGCACCGTTCAGATCCGGTTTTCTTCAGTGTGTTTGTAGTTGAATAGAGTGTAAAGTTAAAACAAGCACTGGCAAGGCCAATAGGTAATGCCTATGCGAGATCGATTGGATTTTTCAGTGTTTTAGCTCTATACTGCAGAGAAGCTGCTGTTCAGGACGGCTGAAAGGAAGGACAAGCATTGGCACAGCCAATAGGCCTCACCTTTGGGACCGTGTAAGTGTTTAGACATGCAACAGTTGATGTTGTTGCACCAAGGATATTATACTGCATAACTAAATACTCATAAGGTTCCAAAGGCGAGACCTATTGGCTATGCCAATGCTTGTTGTAATTTGGTGTAAATAAGTTAAGTTGTTTTGGAGTCATTATAGATAAAAGATCTATGTATATCTAGAGATGCGGATCCACCACCGTGGATCTGCAGATCCACGCGCCAACAACAATGCCATGATTGAAAAGTTGCGGCTACTATTTTGTGAATCAAGATACAGTTTCCAGGGGAAGGGGAATAAAATCTAAGAAGGATATAAGGGGTCAGGATAGAGGTCTCCTGACTCCTTGGAACTAATGGAGGAGCCTGTGAGGACCTCTCGTGGTTGAAGAAACAGCCCATAAACTGGGTTTTTGTGGCGTGTGAGGATCCACGGATCCACTGAGGAGCTCTACGTGGACCTCGTTTAAATCCACAACGGATTTGCAGAGCCAGACCTCAATTAAAAAAATGATAAATAAAAAAGAAATCATACACCAACTCACACACTCACCCCCACACAACCACTCACATACCCTTACAGATGCATACACCCGCTCACACTCCCATACAGTCACTGATCCATCCACTCACAGACCCACACACGCACTCACACAGACACACACACACTGCCCCGGGGTGAATCTGCGACAGATCCAGATCTCAATAAGAAAAATACGCTCACTCACAGACCCACTCTCAGACCCCCACAGAACCACTCACACGCCCACTCACATATCCATACACCCACTCACATATCCATACACCCACTCACATATCCATACACCCACTCACATATCCATACACCCACTCACATATCCATACACCCACTCACATATCCATGCACCCACTCACATATCCATACACCCACTCACATATCCATGCACCCACTCACATATCCATACACCCACTCACATATCCATACACCCACTCACATATCCATACACCCACTCACATATCCATACACCCACTCACATATCCATGCACCCACTCACATATCCATACACCCACTCACATATCCATACACCCACTCACATATCCATACACCCACTCACATATCCATACACCCACTCACATATCCATGCACCCACTCACATATCCATACACCCACTCACATATCCATACACCCACTCACATATCCATACACCCACTCACATATCCATACACCCACTCACAAATCCATACACCCACTCACATATCCATGCACCCACTCACATATCCATGCACCCACTCACATATCCATACACCCACTCACATATCCATGCACCCACTCACATATCCATGCACCCACTCACATATCCATACACCCACTCACATATCCATACACCCATCACACACCCAGTCACTCACACTCCCAGTCACTGATACATTCACTCAGAGCACCAGAGAACCACTCACACACTCACTCACATATCCATACACCCATCACCCATCCAGTCACTCACACTCCCAGTCACTGATACATTCACTCAGAGCACCAGAGAACCACTCACACACTCACTCACAGACCCACAAAGACACTCACACACCGCCTGTGTGTGAATCTGTGACGGATCCAGATCACAATTAAAAAAACATACGCACACACTCGCATTCATACACCCACTCAAACACCCATACAGTCCCCTCAAATACCCATACAGCCAGTCTCTCACACACACACCACACCACTCACATACCCAGGTTGAAGGGACGTTATAGCTAAGAAATAGCATTAAAAAAAGTTGAGGTTCACTGAACCTTAGAAATTCACCAACAAAACAAAGGTTACAGGGACGTTATAGTTAGGTTTAGATTTTACAGACACAAAACCATAGAAATTCAGCAGTTACAGTTATAAAGAGAGGTGGAGGGGAACAGGGGCTCTTCAAAGATCCGACACATTGACCGTAGAAATGTTTATAGGACACAACCCTCCAACCCCATAAATAATTGTGCAAAAAAAGGACAGAGTTCTGAGGTCTTTTAGATTCCAACAGAAATTCTCCACAATGAGGTGATGAATGAATTCAAATAGGAATTTTATTTTCTATATCCACATGAAAATCATAGCCCAACACGTGTTGCACGACAAATCAGAAAGAAATAATCAAAGAAACATCACACAAGAGAAATTAAAAAGAAGAGAGAAAAGAATTGGAGAAATTAAAATGAGAAAACTCTGATTAATATAATAACTTGTCCTATAACCTGGCCAACTAAAAATCAGAAAATGCAAGAATGCAGTGAAGGCACCACAGAAAGAAACAAACAAAAGTGTGATAGGTTGAAACCTAGAGCTAAAACACCAAAAAATTGACACTGGCAAGGTGTAAAGGAAATGGTAGTAAAATGGAGGGTACAAAAATAAGAAACAAGACAAACTCTAAAGAATACATAGAAAGTTTTTACATTTTGGAAAAAATACAATAAGGGACAAAAAAGAACAAGAAAAGTAAATGTAACCCTGTAGCTCTGGACAAGAGAAAGATCAGTAAAAACAGTTTCTTGTGGTGACAAATATGATAATAGGAGAAATATAATTTTACAAAAAACTGATCATACCCATGTGATGACTAAATCACTGTTCTCAAAGCAACAGTAAAAATGCAAAATACACACGGTCTTATTTTTGTACTGTCCTTTTACCCACTAGGTTACAAACTATGACAATTTTGTTTCTTTATTTCTGGTGTGCCTCCAGTGCATTCTTGCTTTTTCTGATTTTAGTTGGCCATGTTATATTACAAGTTATTATATTAATCAAAGTTGTCTCATCTCATTTTCTCCAATTTGTTCTCTTTTTTTTCATTTCCCTTGTGTCTGATCTTTCTTTGAATATTTATTTGTGATTTGTAAATCCACATATGTATAACCATGTACACGTTAAGTGCATGCAACATCGTGTATGCGTTTTGGCCCTGATGAAGCGATTAGTTGTTGTGAAACACGTACTGGCCTATGATGTTCACCTGATATGCGGATATAAAAAATAAAATTATTATTTCAATTCACTCATCACCCCATTTTTGAGAATTTTTGTTCAAATCTAAAAGACCTCGGAGCTTGTCCTTTTTAGGTCTCGCCTAGGCAGTGCTTGCACTGTCTCATTGATACATGCTGCATTCAGGATATGGGCATTTAGCTCTGCCCACTTTCCACACATCTTTCTAATTGGCTCCTGTTGCTGTTCTTTGTAAACTGTGGCTTTTTATTGGTTAACACGCTTAGCAGTCCATCCATAGTACAGCCTTTTCTCTTATTGTAACCTCTCACAAGGACTGCCACTGTTACATGTCCTGTTACTCGTTATGTTATTTATGTGTTTCGCTCAGAAACTGCACGCGCCACACTTGCTCCCTCTCCCGGGCTGCAGCCGATTCCTCCTGCTCTCTGTTCGCTCCCTCTCTTCAGCTGCAGCTGCCTCCTACTTCCTCCATTTACAAACGCAGGGCCAACAATAAGCTTATGGTAAGGATTTATACTTTTTAGCATTTGTGGCTTGCATGCTCGTTTCCTCGCTTTAACTGTGCCCCCCACACCAATGAGCGCACTAGGGCGGGTAGGTATGCTGTGAAAACATCATGTGGCCCACGGCCTCCCAGCACCATGCAGCACTTTAACTTTTACTGCTTTAACACCAGCGTGGTACGCCTTGCGGCCGCTAGGCTTTCGTTATGCCTGGCCCCCCATATTTTCACTAATTAGCACGCGGGAAGCAACACGCTCCCTATACTCTCTGCATTGAGCGGCTTTTTATTGCCCTTCCTGATTTGCTGTCTAAACTATTGCATCACCCTCTGCCAATCTCTCGCTACATGTTTTTCAGTTTCGCCTTTAACCCCAGACGTGCCCCTTTCTCCACCAGGCGCTGTCCTGAGTGCTTCCTCACTTCGACTCAACTTTTCACATAGCTTCTGGTGAGTTGTTTGTCTGACTAATCTTTCCCAGTTTCTTCAAGTCCATCTTTGTGCAACCAAAACCGTGTACCTGCTGCACACTGCCACAACCAGAAGTGCCGCCACAAAGCAAACGTTTGGCTGAGGACCAGTACACATAAGGTTAGGGAGCAGCGACCTCTTGTGATAGCCCTAAAGGTAGTGAACCTGTCTGTACCCAACGGTCGCAGTATTATCGCGCTCTTTGGAGTGTCACGTTTCGCGAGGTCTAGGACGTGTTATGTTTTTCCGATACCGTCCGTGTTAGGTGCTTCATGCCTTGAGGTTAGTCTTTTTTTTGTTGTTGTATGCGACGTCCTGTGGTTCATTTTTTATGACACTGTTCTGCATGGTATTCGATAAGAACCAACCGCGTATCATGTTATGTGCTAGTCATTGAGTAATTTTTGTCAATCTGCGCAGTACATTTGCTTTGTTGTGCTCCATACGATGATAGTTGTGTGCAGTACATTGGTATTCAACACTGAGAAGTAACTAACTCAGCACCTTGGAACTATTACCAATAAACAGCTTATCCGTTTACTCATATTAACCTTACAAGAATGAAAGCCAGAGAAAGCCATACCGAGATTTTAACATACATGTATTATGGTTTGTGCACAGTCCTCAGCTGGTCCTGTGTTGAGGCAGTTACTCTCAGTCCGCTCTGTATTGCCATGCGACAACACCAATGGAAAATGAAACTACAGCCACTAGCCCAGCATGTTTAATGTTCTTAAAGAAAATCTTCGCATCATACGTGCTGCGGTGGGGGAGGAAGGGAGTTTTGCAGTTATATTTTTTAAACCAGAGTTTAGGCTGTTTCTAAGCACTCTTAAAGTTTGGTAGAAATTTGTTAAACCGTAAATTGTGTAATCTAAGCTCCTATATCAATCAATCAATCAAAGCATTTATATAGCGCACTACTCACCCGGAGGGTCTCAAGGCGCTGGGGGAGGGGGGTCCTCTACTGCTCGAACAGCCAGGTCTTGAGTTGCTTCCTGAAGGCGAGGTGGTCCTGGGTCAGGCGGAGGTGGGTCGGGAGGGAGTTCCATGTCTTGGCGGCGAGGTAGGAGAAGGACCGTCCCCCTGTGGTGGCTCTTCGGATGCGGGGGACGGCGGCAAGGGCGTGGCCGGTCGATCGAAGCTGGCGTTTGGGAGCGTAGAAGTTGAGGCGGCTGTTGAGGTATCCTGGGCCTTGGTTGTGTAGGGCTTTGTGTGCATGGGTGAGGAGTCGGAAGGTGATTCTCTTGTTGACCGGGAGCCAGTGCAGGTCTCTCAGGTGTCCGGAGATGTGGCTGCGACGGGGGATGTCCAGGATGAGACGTGCTGAGGCGTTCTGGATCCGCTGGAGTTTCTTCTGGAGCTTGGCGGTGGTTCCGGCGTAGAGGGAGTTGCCGTAGTCCAGACGGCTGGTGACGAGGGCCTGGGTGACCGTCTTCCTGGTCTCGGTGGGATCCACCGGAAGATCTTACGTAGCATGCGCAGGATGTTGAAGCACGACGAGGAGACGGCATTGACTTGTCTGGTCATGGAGAGGGAGGAGTCCAGGATGAAGCCTAGGTTGCGTGCGTGGTCTGTTGGTTTGGGTGCGCTGCCTAGGGCGGGGGGCCACCAGGAGTCGTCCCAGGCGGAGGGTGAGGATCCCAGGATGAGGACTTCCGTCTTGTCCGAGTTCAGTTTCAGGCGGCTGTTCTTCATCCATTCGGATACCTCTTTCATCCCTTCGTGAAGGTTGGCTCTGGCAGTGGCGGGGTCGTTGGTTAGGGAGAGAATCAGCTGGGTGTCGTCGGCGTAGGAGATGATGTTGAGGTTGTGCTGGCGTGCGATGTCTGCGAGGGGGCTCATGTAGACGTTGAAGAGGTTGGACTGAGCGAGGAGCCTTGAGGAACGCCGCAGATGACTTCGCTGGCTTCAGATCTGAACGGGGGGAGGCGGACTCTCTGTGTCCTTCCGGCGAGGAAGGAGATGATCCACTCCAGTGCCTTCTCCTGGATTCCGACGTTGCTGAGTCGCTGCACTAGTGTACGGTGGCAGACAGTGTTGAAGGCCGCGGAGAGGTCTAGGAGGATGAAGGCTGCTGTTTCTCCGCTGTCAAGCAGTGCTCGGATGTCATCGGTGGCTGCGATCAGGGCGGTCTCGGTGCTGTGGTTGGCCCGGAAGCCGGACTGCGAGGGGTCGAGGGATCCGTTCGTCTCGAGGAAGGCGGCCAGCTGCTTGTTGACGGTCTTCTCGGCGACTTTAGCAGGGAACGGGAGCAGCGAGATGGGGCGGTAGTTCTTGAGGTCGGTGGGGTCGGCTGATGGTTTCTTTAGTAGAGAGCTGAGTTCGGCGTGCTTCCAGCTCTCCGGGAAGGTAGCGGTGTCGAAGGAGGTGTTGATGATGTCCCGCAGGTGGGGTGCGATGACAGCGTCGGCCTTGTTGAAGATGTGGTGAGGGCAGGGGTCGGTAGGAGATCCGGAGTGGATGGAGTTCATCGTGCGGACGGTGTCTTCGGTGCTGATCGGGGTCCAGGCGCGGAGGGTGGAGGTGGAGGGCGGTGGTTCAGTCGTGGCGTGCGTCGGTTGAGTGCTGAAGCTGTTGTGTATGTCCGCGATCTTGTTGTGGAAGTAGGAGGCGAGGGAGTTGCAGAGGTCTTGCGAAGGGGTGATGTCGTTGTTTCCGGCGTTGGGGTTGGAGAGCTCTTTAACGATGTTGAAGAGTTCCTTGCTGTTGTGTGCGTTGTTGTCCAGTCGTTCCTTGAATGCGGTTTTCTTGGTGGCGTGAATGAGTTGGTGGTGTTTTCGGGTGGCGAGCTTGAGGGCAGTCATGTTGTCCGGTGTAGGGTCTCTGCGCCATGTTCTCTCGAGGGCTCGGCAGTTCTTCTTGGAGCTCTTGAGTTCGTCGGTGAACCATGGGGCTTTCTTGCTACCGGGTCTGCTAGGCGGGGTCTTCAGAGGGGCGAGGTCGTCTGCGCAGTTGTTGATCCACTTCGCGAGGTTGGTGGCCGCCTGGCTTGGGTTCGTTGCGCTGGTGGGTGGGTTCTTGCTCAGGGAAGTCGCGAGCTGGTCGGCTGTGATCCTGTTCCAGCTTCTGCGTGCAGCCTGTTGCTGGTGGTGGTGGATCGTGGTCCTTCTGAAGCTGAAGTGGACGCAGCTGTGGTCCGTCCAGTTGAGTCCGGTGGCGTGGCTGAAGGCGATGTCCTTGCAGGATGAGAAGACGGGGTCGAGTGTGTGTCCGGCGTAGTGGGTGGGGGTGTTAACCAGTTGCTTGAGTCCGAGGTTGGCGAGGTTGTCCAGCAGGGTGGTGGTGTTGCGGTCGTTGTTGTTCTCCAGGTGGAAGTTGAGGTCCCCGAGGAGGATGTAGTCGGCGGAGAGGAGGGCGTGCGGGCTGATGAAGTCGGCGATGTCTTCGCTGAATTGTGTGCGTGGTCCCGGGGGTCTGTAGATGAGGGTGCCTCTGAGGGTGGTCTTGGGGTTGATGTGGACCTGGAAGTGCAGGTGCTCGGCGGGTGCAAGGGTGTCGTCGGTGTTGGTCGTGATGCGGATGGTGTTCCTGTGGATGATGGCGATGCCTCCTCCGGTCTGGTTGATGCGGTCCCTTCGGATGATCTTGTAGCCGTCTGGGATGGCGATGGCGATGTCGGGTGCTGAAGAGGCGTTCATCCAGGTTTCCGTGAGGAAGGCGACGTCTGGTGAGGTTTATAAGGTATATAAGCGCCAAGTGGTCTTTCAGTTCATGTTGGGCGCTATGAAAATGATCTGCTATACTATTGCTTTTATTACTAATATTATCGACAGTTCCAGTGTGTTTTAAGAAGGTTAGCATCAATTATCTTCCTTTTCAGCAAAACACGGGGGAGGGGGCCACTGTGCCTGGTCAGTTCTAAATGACGCAGTTGGCATTCTTCCCAGAATTTTCACTCCCTGTCAGAAATCCCCCCTCTCAAGGTGCCCTGGCTTTTAAAGACAAAAGGGTATAGTAGAAGTTACATAACATAGATCAACAATTTCGACATCCGTGTGAGGCACGTACGTAGCAGAATATAGGCATCAAGTCAATATTACGTGTGATCAGTATTACCATATTAATATTACTAAATATATTTTGTTTTGTAGCGTTACTTATAGGAGTATAGAGTGTCAGAGCACTTTACGTCACAAGGGACAATACATCATACGTATGCAAATCAGTCTAAAGACATTTTACATAAAACAATGAATATTACAAGCTGTAGGAATCCCATGTCATCCAGTTGTCAGTATAATTTAAGAATCTTTGGTCTCAAACTCAAGACCTGTAGTATATCGCTTTACGGTTGATGTAATATGTAGAACCTTGAATGCAATCTAGAATTGTTTTGATGTGTAATGTGGTACATTCTTTGGAGGCTGTTATTAAAAGAAGCTCTGTTTGCTGTAAGCTGTAATATTGATTCTCCTGTACTGGGGGTTTTAATAAAGAACCAGCATACTAAAATTACCGGTGATTTGGCGACGAGGACTTGGAGCCCTCAGTACAAACTTTGATGAATTTAAAACAAAAGGAAAGTTCAAGTGAATTATCTGTGGAGCTAATCGTTTGTTCGTGAAGTGCTACTATTCAGGAATCCACGGACGACGGAAGACTTCTTATCCTCCTATCCGTGAGTGAAAGTTCATCAAACTTCGTATGGAAGTTCATCTGACTTTCTACTTTTCAACATTATTTAAATAACTTTGCCTACTGGCGATTTTAAGCCAGTTACATTTTTACTGTTTTAACGTTGCTAAAATTAATGCGCGACTGGATGCCTGCTACTCATTGACTTTAAAAGCAGTTTTGATGATTTATCTGTGGCCACAACTTTTACTTTGAACTACGAGCTTGGGCGCGTGTTGGATGTGCATCGACAGCGTTGTTTACCTTCAAACTGTGCGCGCCAGCTTCCTTTTGCTGTCACGAGCCTATCACCGTTTCTTCGTTGTTGATTTTCAGACGAGCAGCGCGTGCGGTGGTGCACGCTCTGACTTCGCTGGTTCTCTCCCACAAGTCTTCTTGCTATATGCGTGCTGATGTCATCCAGATCACGCAAAGGTCGCGCAACGTAGCGGCCATATTGAATCATTTTTTTTTCTCTTGTTTTCTCTATTTTATCTTTATTCAAGGTGAACAAAACGAATCTGTGGAATTTTAACCTCATCGCTGCTAGAGAGTTTCCCCTGCTGTGCTGGTAAAAACAGGTGTGGTCATGACGAGCTCAGCTCGTCATGAGCACCTGAGAGGTATATGCCATGACGAGCTCATGAAAGGGGTTAAACTTGTTATCCTAGACATACAATTCATCCTTCTGTGGAAATAAAATCTATAATTATGCCCCTTCGCTGCCCTCTGCGCGATCTAATCATGCCCCTTTGCGCGATCCCCTTTGCGCGATTAATAATTGCCCACATTAAAAGCCGGCACCATTTTGTTTTTAATTCACCCTTTGGTGTCCCAAGACCCCGAGCACGAGCATGACACCCCTGTACCTGACCTTCCTCATTTTCACCATCTGTCTCTGTGGTTTGTGCCAAGTCCGGGAAACCAGTACATGAGTTCCTGCCACCCCCGCAGAGATGGTTCATGTTTCTGACATGAAGCACGAGCACAAACCCCAAATGAGGAAGCCTCCCCCTTCCAACTGTCAGACTATTTCACATCGCAAGTCCCCTCACGAAGCCTAGGACACGCCCCCATTTCTTCACACTCTGCTCCTCTTGCTGATCTTTGTTCCTCTATCTGCCACGACCTGTTTGTTCCTCTATTTTGCCTCGTGACCAAGACTGTATAAATATTCTGCTGTTGAAAATAAAGACACCCCCCACTTCAAGAGAGGGACTTGAGAGATTGCTCCTGTGCCCGCTTGGTGCTGGAAGCGCTCCCCTTAACTCGAGTTATTGGTCTTCTCCTCCTTCATTTGAGCACCACGGACTCCTCGCTTTGCATTGACAAGAAATTATGATTTATTAAGCATAGAAATTCAGAAATGAGGTAATAAGTAAATTTAATTTACCACACTTCATATAAAGTAAGCTTAGAGACTTTATTATTTATTTCCTGTGATTATTAATTTGATATTTAAAAAAAAAATGAATGGAGAATCCAACAACACAGCTTCGTCTTCAAATTGTAATACTAACATTACTTTAAGTGATCCAAAGAGTTTCTTGTTAATCCAGGTGAACCAAACATTAAATGGTTGGATTGGAAGAATACTTTTTAAATTATATTGCCACTCTGGAAGATAATGGAAGTATTATGTCTCCAGAAAGTAAAAAAAGAATTTTAATGCACTGTTTAGGGCCAGAAGGTCTCAAGAGTTTACTAACAAATGCAAAAGATTGAGAGAAGTGGAGACCTAGATGTATTCAAATGCGCCATAGCAGACCTAGATGACCACTATTCTCCTATTGTATGTGTTGCAGTTTCACCTTTTTACAAACTTAAGCAGAACACAAATGAATCCATTGAAGATTACGTCTCTGCTTTAAAGAATCTAGCCATCAAATGCAAATTTGGATCATTACATGATGATATGATAAGAGACCAAGTAGTCATGTGCAATAAGAATAAAAATGTCCAAGACAAATTGTGGATAGAAGGAGATGCAGGTCTTAAAGATATAATTACTTTGGTTAAGAAAGCAGAACTTTCAGATAGGTGTGCTAAGGCAGTCTCTATTGTCAATGATCCAGTGAATGTTAATAAGATCAGGGATACAAAGAGAGACAAGAATCCTAATGTTAGACAGTCCAAACAATATCAAAATTGGAAACCACACCAAAATTTAAATTACAAGAGGGAAGATAAATCTGCTCAATTCTTCATCTGTTACAGATGTGGCAGTACATCACACACTGCTAGATTTGATAAATGTCCTGCTTTATCATCAAAATGCGCAGCCTGCGGCCTGATTGGTCATTTTACTAAACAGTGTCGAAGGAAATCTCAAAAGAAAACAAGAGTAACTTGTGTAACAAATAACGACTGACTTCTCTGATGACGATGAGTTATCGTGATGAGGATCTGGATACTTCAAGCAACAGAGCTAGACATGTAGTTGTGAAAATTACGTGTGATGATAATAACAAACCATTATGTAAGGTTTCTTTTGGTGATATAGATCTACAAGTAGCAGCTGATTCTGGATCTCCGTTTACTATTATACCCAAATCTATTTGGGATAAGAAATTTGTGTGTGAAATCGGTCCACAATTACAACCTACAGATGTGATTCCTGAAAGTTACACTCGACAGAAAATTGTCATGTTAGGTTTCAGATCTTTGATGTTTGAGTTCAAGGGTAGAAGGGCTGTATGTAAACTCTATGTAGACAAAGATGGACCTGTTTTGGGCTGGCGGGATCAGCGCTCGCTTGATATAATTCTAAACCCTAATAGCCCTGAACAAGTGTTGATTACGTGTGAATCTGAAAACACAAAGAATTGGGTTTTGAAAGAATTTCCTGAAGTTTTCAATGGAGGTATTGGAAATCTCCAAGGTTTTTCACACAAAATCAGAGTCAAACCTAATGCTGTTTAAAAAATTCATAAAGTGCGTCACATACCTCTAATTGCATGTGATGAAGTAAAATTAGAAATTAATAAATTGTTAAATGCTGGAATAATCGAACCTGTGGAAGCATCCGATTGGATTTCTCCAATCGTAATTGCTAGACGTTCCAATGGTAAGATCCGCATGTGCATAGATTTAAGGTATTTAAATGATAACATAATTGATCAATTTCCTCTTCCCAGGATTGATGAGATGCTTACTTTGACCAGAGGGGCAAAATGTTTCTCAACCATAGATTTATCTTGTATATATCATCAGATTTCCTTGCATCCCATGAGTAAACAGCTCACTGCATTTTGTACCCCTTTTGGATGTTTCCAATTTTGCTGCATGCCTTTCGGACTTGCGTCCGCGGCTGCAGTTTTTCAGAGGCTTATGCATGAGTCATTTGTTGATATGCAAGGGGTGATATTCTTTCAAGATGACATCCTTATCATGGGGTCAAACAAAAGTGTACATGATGAGCGTTTGAGAAGAGTGATGTGTATTTTACAGAGTAAAGGTGTTACAGCACAACCATCAAAATGTAAATTTGCAGAAAGAAGTGTCACTTATCTTGGACACGAGGTTAGCTCATCAGGAATAAGACCAAAGTCTAGTTTGGTAAGTGCCATCCGAGATGCTCCCGCACCTTAGGTCTTGCAGAATTCTATGCGAAGTTTGTGGATACATTTTCTGAAAAGACTCATATCATGAGATCTCTTTTAAAGAACAAAACACAATTTAATTGGTGTGCTCTTTGTCAGAAATCTTTTGAAGAAATTAAAAAAGCATTTCTCAAGCACCCAGTTTACAAGGTTTTGATCCTTCTGCCAATACATTTGTCACAACTGACGCTAGCAGCAAAGGTTTAGGCAGTGTTCTTACCCAGAACAATTGTAATAATGAAGAGGTCATTATTGCGTTTGGTTCACGTTCTCTCACCCCCACAGAAGAACGTTATTCTGTTGTGGAGAGAGAAACACTTGCTGTTGTATGGGCTTTAGAACACTTTAGGAAATTTTTGTAGGGAAGGAGATTCACTGTTCGTGTGACCACAAACCTTTGACTAAATTACTAACAACGGATGGTCTCACCAATGCCACAGCTAGAATAGCTAGATTATCTATGAGACTTCAAGATTTCACGTATGACATTCGCTATGTTCCTGGCACAAGAAATTTCACTGCTGATTTTTTAAGTCGTATGTCCCTGCCATTGATTGAATTAGACAAAAATCAGTGGAATTACTTTTCTGTTGCACACATGTCTTTTGACAGTGCTCAGAGTAGTTTTAGCAAGGAAGAGTGGTGAGATGCAGAAAATTCTGACCAAATTTTGCTTGTTGTAAAACAATTGATTATTAAAGGTTGGAAGGGGATGGACAAAAAAATTGTTAATGACGACTTAAGAGGATTCTGGGAAGTTCGGGATGAACTTGGTATCTCAGATATGTTAGTTGTACGTGGTAACAGGATTGTTTCACCTAAGGATCACAGAGGAAAAATTATTGATCTATGTCATGAATGACATTCAGGGATTACTCGCACTAAGCTTCGTGTAAAAGAACTGTATTGGTGGCCAAAGATGGATATTGAAGTTGAGAGGTGTGTTAGGTCTTGCGTAAAATGTGAGGTATCTGACAAAACCTTTAAAACCTTTAATCCACCATTAGCATCACCCAAGTGTCCAGAGTTTCCATGGGAGGTTGTAGCTATTGATTTCATGGGTCCTGTCACTTGGCAAGATAATGTACAGAAGTACATTTTAGTTTTAATTGATACATTTTCAAGGTGGTTAGAAATCAGTGTGGTGAATGTTATCAACACTAAAACTGTTATCAACTTTTTGGATGAAATTTTCTTGAGGGAAGGTTTTCCTAAATATATTTTGTCGGATAATGGAGTGCAGTTCAAATCCCAAGAGATGAAAAATTATTTGATCTCTTCTGGAGTTCAACAAAGATTTACTGCTCTTTATCATCCGAGTGGAAATGGTATTGTGGAAAGGGCCAACCGTAGTATTAAGGGTGTGTTGCAGTTGGCGAATAAAAGTAATTTATCATGGGATTTTGAACTAAAAAAATTACTTTGGGCCTATAGAAGTATTGTTCATGGCTCTACAAATCAAAGTCCTTTCTAGTTAATGAGAGGTAGAATTCCTCATTCAAAAATTAATCCAGGTTGGAAGAACAAAAGTGGCTTGACTAATTGTGATTTATCAGAAGTCAGAGAGAGCATTAAGAAGTCACAAACAAAGAATAAAATCTACTATGACTCCAAATATGGAGCTAAAGAAGTCAACCTTTGTAAGGGTCAGTGGGTACGAGTAAAGAGTGCTAAGAAAATTACTAAAGGTGAGAGTAAATACAGGGAACCTAGAATGGTTGTTAAAGTTATGAATAACACGGCTTTATTACAAAATGGGGAAGTATGGCATTTCAGTCGTCTTGCACCTGTGTCCTATAGTGATACAGATGAACAGAAGGAGGTGTGCAAAAATTCCGCATCATGGTGGTGGGATACAGTAGTAGGATCACAAGAAAGTGAGGTTGCTAACTGTAGTTCACCACCTGATGATTCACCAAACTCTATAGTTCAGGATTATAATCCTGTTATGGAAAGTAGTTCTCTGGTTGAGGAAAATTTACATTTGTTACCTAATTCATCCAACATCGTTCCTGATGTTTTTAAAACTTCTAGTGGTAGGATTGTGAAAAAACCTAAAGGTTTAGAAATGTTTGATTGCACTTGACCATTTTATTTATTTATTTATTTATTTTGCATCATTTTTTTGTTGTTCTTTTAAAAAGGGGGATTGTGTAGTATATCGCTTTTAAGGTTGATGGAATATGTAGAACCTTGAATGCAATCTAGAATTGTTTTGATGTGTAATGTGGTACATTCTTTGGAAGCTCTGTTTGCTGTAAGCTGTAATATTGATTCTCCTGTACTGGGGGTTTTAATAAAGAACCATCATACTAGAAATTACCGGTGTATCTTCATTTACTACAGTACCTCAGTGGTTGGGGATCGCTTCACTAATAAGAATGAATTTCTATCTATTGTAAACAAATCTTTTTTTAGCAACATTAGGATAATGAAAGACTGGGGAAAAGCAAAATGTTCTAATCTATACAATGCAATTTGCATGTATTTCCTTATGACAGTTCATAGGTCTCTGTGTTAAACTGGGATTTAAATGTATGACCCGCAAGTAACAAAATTATTTCTGTAATAAAATTTTAAACTAACTGAGCTATCCACATAAAATACATTTCTGTGCTCTGCAAGGTACACGTTTCTTTGCAGCAGGCATAACACCCTCCAAGGTTAGCGCCTGGTGCCGCTGCTCCAGGCGCATCGCCTTAAAGCCAGCCCTAATGACAAGGGTTCCCATCACAGAATGCTTTGGCCTCTATTCCAACTTTAGAAATGTCAACAGTGCATGGCATAGCGCCTGCTTTCCTTGGCCCCTCAGTCTCTGCCTGCTGTCTGCCTAACAAACAGTTATGCCTGCATACTGCGCCCCCACCATCTGTCTGCCACTGCATACCACCCTACGCTATGAAGTTGTAATTGGGAACTTGTTCTTTTCATATCTGCCTGCCTCCACTTTAGCCATTGCTCACAGTAACTGTCTCCTTGCTGTCAAAACATATGGGTAAAACAGACGGTCGTTTACAACGCCCAGAGCTCTGATTCTCGTTACCTTTATTGTTTGGACACAACACTTCGGTGCCCATTTTAATTTAAACTTCAAAATACGGTATGCATCAATTATATTTTCTCTTCCTTGTACGACGTGAAGCTGTTTAGCCCGTTCTCTGCAGCTGGCCTTCTTTTGAGCCTTTATGTAAGTTATATGGTCTCTGGCAGCCAAATGTACTCACCCACCAGTCGCATGTCAGGGTCAGTTGTTTGGGGCTAAATGAAGCGGTGAAAGGGGACTAAATTAGAACAAATGCACGTCATATTTACCGCTTTTTATTCTGAAAGTGTACTTCTGGGACCCCTCTTTATCCCTTTTCCCTCACTCAGCGATGGGGTCCAGTGAGCAGCTCTTACTGTGATTCAGTTTCTAGTACTTGGAGTCAGTGGCTCACATCACGTTTTCTGATCCATAAGTTCACTGCAGTCGAAGTACCCTGATGTTAACAAACGATCAACAAATCTTTTGTACAGCGCAGACTCTTCTATTGTCCCGGCACATTGCTTGAGCCTGGTTTACTGTAATAGCATAGGGTGAGATCTATTGACATCCTCGAGGTGAAATGGACTCCAGACAATTTTCTAACAAGTTTTCACATGGGATTCAGATTGCCTGAGGAATGCATCTGACGTCACACAAGCCTTCCCCGTGTTCATCATAATGTCTAACAATTCTAATCCAACCCACATAATTCCACTCCACACCACATACATCCACTCCAAACAAAAACACATGAATAAAAGACAATTTACAACACCAATAGCTCCAACTCTCGCAGATGCGAGACCTATTGCATTGCAAATGCTTGTTTTGTATAGATATCTCAAGAAACTATTACTAGTGCCCTGAGGGAATAGAGGGTGCAGCCTATGTGGGGCCACTTTCGAGAATCTTTTCCACTTAACCTGCATTTGCCCTGAGCTGGCTCCAGAGAGGAAGCGCCTTCTCAAGCTCCTATTTCTAAGCAAAGAAATCCGCACATGTAGGCAGGCTGGGATATTTTGTGTAGGGCCAGGTGGCCCCGAAACATCCTGTTGCTTCATTACATTTTTAAACGATTTTCAACAAAAACGATCTAAGCAAATAGATCACTGTATTGCGGCCCAGTGACCATATTGTCTAACATTGGGGCGGTCATAACTTCATGAGGAACCAGAATCAAATCGGGCCTAGTAAAACCCAAAGTAGCTATTAGTAATTAGCGTGATGCACCTATTAGTTTGGTAAAAGGCAGTAGAACACCGGCAAACTCACACCCGTAGTTGAATCGAGTTTGATGTAAGTTTTATGTAGTTATTTGTCCGCTCACGCACACTTTAGATTACCATGACTGGCGCCATTTTGCGGCCCAGTCTGCTTGCAATGTTAGTGGAAATATACCATTGCATATAGCGTGAGCCATTCTCTCGAGAAATGGTCTGACAAATGTTACAAACTGCTGCTTCTGCCTGTTAGGCCAGCCAAGGTTGTAGGTGGGGGTAGACTGGATAAGCACATTCCTCAAGGTACTGTGCGGACTCACCCAGGACTGGCAGAAGGGAGTCAACCCCTCGACCTTGCTATAACGAGCTGAGCTAAACTGAGAAAGGCTTTGTGTTCCATATATGGTCTTTCCTTTGCAGCAACCTGTACCAACTTGTATTTTTCCTTCTTAGGTAACGGTTTCGAAACGTAACAGTATATATGTGATCTGTTGATAATGTGCCAGCAGTCTTCTCGGCAGACCTGAAGGGGTTGGGTCACGAGAGGCTCCTCTGGCAGAGTTGTTTGTATAATAAACGATTGAACCATCTACACTGCCAACTGACTGATTATTGGTAAAGTGGTATTGGGGCTATTTGTAAGTATAGCTCTATTGGGTGGTAATTATTTTTCGGTACTTCAGTTGGCGACTCCGCGTTGGGGTCGTCCCTCTGTAATCAGAAAGGAACGGGACATTGGGAGGGGTGCTCTTGTTCGGGGGGGGGGGGTGAAGGACCGACCGAAAGTGTAAGGGTTGCTCCGCTCTCCCAATCGAGAGAGCCCCAGCTGCTAGTGACCTCACGCCGGAGTCCTACGGGTGTAACCCGGATACAGACCACGTTGGTCTGCAGGAGTTGGCAGTGGAGAAGCTTGCAATCAAACCTGAGTGCACCAGTTGAGTGATTTGTCTGTCTTGTGTTGGATATCCTTTGGATTTGGATTTAGGATTTGGTGGTTTGTACCACGGAGAACTCAGAAAGGAGGTCTGACGGGGCAGTATTGAGACTGCACGGGCGGACGCTCCTGTTTGACTTGATTTGGGGAATAATAGAGATAGGGACCAGACGCCTTGGTGTAACTTGTGGATGAAGTTTACACCCGGCCGGACTGCTCTCGGAAATGCTGACAGCTGAGATTGGGTAGCACTCGGGCAGACCTGGAGCGGCGCTCGAAAGAGCGGGCTAAGCAAGCATAGTCTGGGAGGTGAACCAGGAAGGCTGTCGGATGGTCCGTAGGTCGGTCTGTGGTTTGAAAAACCTGTGTGGCTATCTCTAGGCAGTCTAAGGACGAGACTGTTTGGTTCTGGTGTTTTGATTTTGGATCTGTCGGGAATTTTGGAAAATACGGAGTTCTCCATAGGCGGGAGTCGACGGGCTCCGCCTTTTTGTTTGAAATAGGTTTGTTTGTCCTTTATGTTGATGTACAAGGTTGCTGTCAATTTGTGTGTGTGTATATGTACTTGATTGTGAACATGGCCATGCGTGTGAAAGTACTGTGAATAATATTTTTCTTCTTTTTCAGCAAGAAGTAGTTAGATTATAGAAAAGGGGGCAATGCCGTGTTTTAGTAAGTTGTGCTTCGGCTGTATTTGCCGGAGGGGTACAAGGTTGGATGAAAGCCAACCAGCCCCTCCGGAGGGAAGTCCCAGTCATGACATGTATTGTAAGCATGGGATTGGCCCGCTCCTATTCAATACCTTATGGCATGAATACACCAAAGACAACGTAGAGTTACAATGGCCGTTAACGGGCTCCTTTTATGAGAAAAAGATCCAGTGTCTGCAAGACCGTCTGTTTGCTAAACGCAGCAGACAGGCCATGTTTGACACCCTCAATAAATGGCAGAAAGAGGCGAAAAGGAGACGTATCAGAGCTGAGAAATTAGTAAAGATAAAACAAGGACAGACTATAACTCAGAAAGCCATTGCTCATGATAAACATCAGACTGAACAAAATATTGAATGTTTAGATAGGCAATTTAGACTACAGGTGGACAAAAGATATGTGAGTCGAAATGAAGCAGAAGATGAAATAGAGGATTTATTGGATGTTCGACCTCCTCCGCCATATGCGCCGCAACGCATATATCCCACTGTACCTTTACACACAGCTACGGCGCCCCCCGCCTCCGCTCCGGAAGCGGACGCGGGGGGCGCCGTAGCCGCCACGACTACCTCAATGAGAGACACGGCTACCCTTATCCCCGATACACGGCAGCCCTCGGGTACTTCTCGAGTTGTTCTAGCAACACCAAGTCCCATATGGACATCTCAATCAGCCGGTACGACCCCCTGAGGATAGGAATCATATTCCATTGGGGGATCTGAGTGGGATGAATGCTAGAAGACTATTTACGAGGGCTTCACTAGGCTATGGTGAGAAAGAGGCTATAGCAGAGCAGGCGGTGAAGTGGATGAGGAAAGATGTGTACACAGTGGCTGATTTGTGGAGCACCATAAGAGACTTCGAGCCGGTCATGCAGCAACATGCGTTGCATCAAATGCCTCGATATCTTATTGATGCATGGGATCAATGTTTCCAAGATGGACAAGCCCCTCAAATATTGTATGATTTCTTGGATTGAACGCATAAGTTTGACCTAAGTCCAGTAGAAGTGTATAAAAAAGTAGAAACCCTGGTGAAATACAGAGGTAGAATGTTTGTGAAAAGTCCCAACTGGAATTTTCAATATCCCATGAGGGAAGTGCATCCTATTTTCCATCCTGGGGTACCTGAAATACGTGATAATGCTTACCAAATTACGAGAGCCCGAGATGATGCACGGTTTCAGGAGTAGTGGGTATATACGCCATGGAAGCGAAGCGCGGTCCTTGCGCTCAAATCGCAGCTGCCTGACCCTCGTAAAAATCCCACCGCTTACTATAAAGAGTTAACTGAAGCTGCAGCGTCAGCTGTAATGACTTTAGCTGATGTCGAGTTGTTTTTCGGGCTGTTGGTCCCTGTAGATATATGGCGACAGGTTCATGACACCGATCACGGAGCAGAATTAGGGGGAACCTGGAATCAGTTAAAAGACTGGGATCGGAACCGCAAGCCTGGAGACAAGCCCAGAGATGAAATTACTTCCCTCCCAGCAAAAATCATTGCCTACATGCATACGCTAATTCCCCCACGGAAAGTAGACTGGGATAAATTGACTGCCTGCAAACAAAAGAAAGATGAAAGGGTTTCTGATTTCTTTACCAGGTTTGAGGGTATTTTCATCGATTTCAGCGGACAGGACCTTGCCACAGAAGGTGGGGTCCGATTGTTCGTAAACCGCTTTGTAACAAATTTGATACCTGAAATCTCTGCTCGGCTACAAGCCGCGGAAAGTACCTGGACCACCTCTACTCCTTCCGTGATTCTGAGTATGGCCCAGTATTATGAACATAGGGAAAATGAGAGTAAAGATAAAGTAGAGAAAAGGGCTAAGGATCTTAAGACACGGGTATTGTTACAGCAAGTTATTCGAGGACAAGGAGGAGCAAGAGGAGTCCGAGGGCCAGTGTCGAGAGGGGCAGGGACAGGAAGAAGTGCAGGCCCAGCCCCGTCATTAGGACTAAATCAGAGTGCTTATTGTAAACCGGAAGGACATTGGAAGGCTCAGTGTCTGTTGTTGCTTTCCCAAAACTGAGCGGTCCGCGGGAGGGGACGTGGTCGAGGTGGCCCAGATCGGAGTGATATGCGTAGGGAGGAAGTTGCTCACAGTAAGTCTGAACGGAACCATTTCGATAACCCTCAGGGTAGGCAATATTATAATGAGGATTATGCATTCGGGAATCAGGATGGGTATGCTCACCCATAGGACAGCCAAGGACAGAGTAGGGGCCAAGTGTCGATCCCAGTCAATCAACAAGGACCTTATGTGAAAGGGGAATTGATGGGAACTTCAGAGAATTTTTTAATTGACACTGGAGCGATGAACAGTTCTGTTGCTCGATCATTGGTCCCAGGGGCAGCTCTGTCTGGGCAAAATAATGTATCAGTGGGATTTTCAGGAGTTCCGGTGGTGAGCCCCATCTCTAAACCCCTCTCGTTCACTATTGGTCCTGCTACCATTGACTCTCCCTTTTTGTTGACTTCTAATTGTGGTGAAAATTTGTTAGGTTTGGATATGCTGAAGAGATTGAATGCAAAAATCTATTGTTCCCCCGATGGTGTCTATTTAACAATACAACCCCACACTGACAGTATGAAACAATCTTTTGCTAAAAATGAACCTCTTCCCCCTGAATTTGGTGGCATCCCCACTACATTATGGGCAGCAGGGGATGCGGATGTCGGTAAATTGGACATCCCTCCCGTCCATATTACGCTGAAACCTGGTGCGAGATTGCCGCGTATACCTCAGTATAAAATCTTGCTGGCTGGCGAGCGAGCTTTACTTTCAATTACTCAGGATTTAATTGATAAAGGGGTGGTCGAAGAAACAGCTGCCAATGTTTGTAATAGTCCTATTCTCCCGATTTTAAAGAAATCTTCTGATTCAGGATCCTCCGAGAATATTGATGCATATCATTTTGTAATAGACTTGCGGGAGGTTAACAAGATAGTGGTGCCTCAGTACCCTGTGGCGACTGACATCACTACTATACTTACAATGATCCCTCCGACTGCACAATATTTTTCGGTTATCGCTGTGAAGAATGCTTTCTTCAGCATCCCGATCCACCCGGATAGCAGGCAGATCTTCGGCTTCTCGTTATCTGGCCGAAGATTTAGATTCTGTCGTGCACCTCAAGGCTATACTGAAAGTCCGAGTATTTATAGCCAGGCCCTCAAGGCCATTTTAGATGATTTTGTTCTACCAGAAGGTAATGTGCTTTTCAATATGTAGATGATTTGTTGATAGCATCCGAAACCGAAGAGGGTTGTAAGGATGCCACTGTTAAATTATTGCACCATCTAGCGATGAAAGGAAATAAAGTGTCCCTGTCTAAATTTCAATATTATCGACAGGAGGTGACCTACTTAGGTCATCTACTGTCGAAGGAGGGTAGGCGTTTGACTCCTGAACGAATTACTACTATTTCTACCATGTCTGTCCCTTGCACCCAGCGTGAAGTTCGTGCTTTTCTTGGCATCACTTCCTAATGTCGCCAATGGATACCTAATTTTTCTCTTCTTGCTAAACCTTTGTTACATTTAGCCACTAAAGAGGTGCATGAACCTCTTCCTTGGACTGATAAATGTCAGCATTCTTTTGATTCTTTGAAAACTGCTCTTTGTTCTGCACCCGTCTTGGGTACTCCTGACTACCGTAAACCTTTTGTACTATATGTGCATGAGGTCGACGGTTGCTCGCTTTCAGTGTTAACGCAAGGATTTGGTGGTAGACAGACCTTGCGCTTACTTTTCGGCCACATATGATAATGTGGCCAGAGCGCTTCCTAGCTGTCTGAGGGCCACTGCAGCTGTTGCGGTGGCCATCCGGCAGTCGGTGGGGCTCGTCCTAAATTCCAGTTTAACGGTGATGGTGCCACATGCTGTGGATGCATTGCTAAACAAAACAAAAACACAGCATCTCACCAGTGCTCGCCTCACCGGTTACGAATTGACATTGTTTGCTCCACATGTTACGATTATGCGATGTGCCACGTTAAATCCTGCCACATTGTTACCTCTCCCTTCGAGTGAAACTGCAAACAATGTACATGATTGTATATTTAGAACCGAAGAAGAAACGAAGGGAAGGATTGACCTCACTGACATTCCTCTATCTGACCCCCAAGGGGAATTGTACGTGGGTGGGTCTTGTTTTAGGTTAACAGATGGTACAACGACAGCTGCATAGGCAATCACCACACTGAAAACGGTAGTTGAAACTTCTCGAGTTCCCTATCGATCAGCTCAAGCTGCTGAACTAGTGGCATTATTACGAGCCTGTGAATTAAGTTTGGGGCTCGAGGTCAACATTTACACAGACAGCCAATACGCCTTTGGCTTGGCCCATAGTTTTGGGCGGCTGTGGAGCGAAAGAGGTTTCCTTACCTCTCATGGTCAGAAAATACAGAATGGCCCTTTGGTGTTACGATTACTTGCTGCCCTAACCTTACCCAAGAAACTAGCCAAAATAAAATGCAGTGCTCATAAGACAGTAGTGGATGAAGTGGGGGAGGGGAATGCCTTTGCTGACCAAGTTGCTAAACAGACAGCTCAGTCAACACTATCAACCATGTTTGTAACGTCTTCTGCAAGGTGGGTGGAGGAATCTGATTTGTTCAATAATACTATAGAAAGCGTAAAGGAAATACAGAATGAGGCCACTCCAGTGGAATTAGAGCGATGGGAGCAGGAAGTGGGGAGGTTGGACGAAAACAATTGTTGGGTTGATTTGACGGAAAAACAAAGATGGTTGTTGCCTAATGCTCTGGTACAGGCAGTTGTAACTATGGCCCACGGTCCAGCTCATATTGGGGCTAAGGGTATTTGTGCTCTGTTGGACCCGGTATGGAATAACCCCAACATTCAAAGGACGGATGTTCATCTAGTCCAATATTGTATGGTCTGTTTACAACACAATCCAGGGAAGGGAGAAAGTGTTTTGAGTGGAAATTTCGCACCCCCAACTTTGCCATTTGAAGTACTACAGATGGATTACATCCACATGGAGCGTGTCAACAACCTAAAATATGTTTTGGTAGTGGTTTGTGCCTTTAGCAAATGGGTTGAGGCATACCCAACCAAAGATAACACTGCCCTGGCTACAGCCAAAGCTCTTATCAAGGAGTTTATCCATGGATTTGGATTGCCCCGTTTGATTTGGACGGACAACGGGGGGCATTTCCATGGGGCCCTTGTTAAGCACATTTGTAATGGACTGCAGATACGACAAAAATTTCATGCAGCTCGACACCCTCAGTCAGCAGGATTAGTGGAAAAATACAATGGGATCTTAAAATTGAAAATGGCTACAATACAGGAGAGTACTGGCTTAAAATGGCCAGACACTTTACCTCTTGCCCTCATGTCATTGCGGGTTACCCGCCACTCACGTTCGGGACTCTCCCCCTATGAAGTAATTTTTGGGCGTCCTGCTAATGTATGGGGAGTGCCGAGACCAAGGTCATTTACTGATGTTGAATATCCTATGTTGATCGATTACCTATATGCTTTGACTAAAGATCTGCGTTTTATTCATCAGCAGGTAGCAGCTGTATTGCAGCCCCTGCCAGAGGGCCCCGGACATCGACTGGAACCCGGCCAGTGGGTATTGGTCAATAAATACGAATGAGACACCAGCCTGGCCCCGAGGTGGTCGAAACCTTTCCAAATCCTTCTGGCCACACGGACAGCCGTAAAAGTGGATGGGATAAAGCATTGGATTCATGTCTCCCATCTGAAGCGGCTGCCACTCCCGCTTCCCTATGATCGGCAGCACCCCGAGGGAATTCTGACCCAGAAGAGCGAGAGAGCTACTGCATTTGTTCCTTTTTCCAGCACCTGTGAAATAGAGCAAAGGCAAGAAGAAGGAGTGACAGGATTGGGCGGAGCGACCCCAGTTGAATCTGCAATTGCCCCTAATTCTGTCACCGATACCCCAGCGAGTAGGGGTTCTGATGAAGGAAACGTACCTTCCCCAGTGCTATTTTCTGATCAGGGAGTTCCGGGTCATGTGCGTTACAACCTTCGGCCAAGAAAACATCACGGTACCCCAGACACCACAGTTAGGAGATAAGGAAAGACTTGAGTAAATAGGGTTTGCTAGATTTGTGTCTGAGGTACTGAGCGAGACACTGGACTGAACTCGTTGCGAGCTGGAACTATTGGTACTGTGCTCTGTTCAGAAAGAAAGACTATCACTGTTAAAAGGCCAGGTTGTACATCGGACTTCAATGACGACGTTTTGCTTTCTTGAGATGAACGATAGGAGCCTGCCTGTGAGACTCTAGACGAACACAGGAAGAAGAAACCTCTGGCAGGACGGACTGCTTTTGCCCGAGTTTAGTTTTGGACTTTTAGTTAGGAATGTACCCTTTTGGTCGTATTATACTCAAATAAGAACGCCTTTTTGCGCCACGATATTTGCCGTTTTATGAGCCAATGTTTTCTGCTTGGACCATGCGTGTTAAAATAGCTTTTGTGCTAGTGATAGCAGTTATATTAGCCATTTTCATGAGTATATTTGTGCATTTGGAGTATAAACATCCCATGCAAGCAATGTTGCCCTCTACCGTTGCCCCACCTGAGCACCTGATGTTTACTTTAGCCCCACACAAGGAAAGACACCGCCAGACTTATGCTAAGAATGTATTTGTAGAAATGCTCCACCAAACCCATAGTACCACCAATATGACGGACTGCTGGGTTTGTGGACTCCTGCCATCAGTTATGCATAAACATGATTTATTTATTTCCTTGCCCTTATCACACTTGGGGAGCTGTGAAGCCTGGTTCCAAATGTTTTCAGCTATGTATAATCATTTTGTGGAAAACCCCAAACAGTACTCGGAGAAAAGACTATAGTATGATTTTAGCCTATATTGAAACCCATCAGGGATTTGATCCAGCAGGGAACGGGGGGGAGGATTCATTGGACCCAGATGCTTGCATGAATTTATATACTGCTAATGAAAATAGTACTTGGTAGAGGGATGAACTTTATGACTTTGCCAATTTTAATCATTCGCAATATTTTCAGCAGTTTGTTACCCGAAATGTCACTAGTGAACGTATTATGCCCATCCCTATTCTGAATACTTCCTCTGATTTCTGTGTACAGGGTCTTGGACATGTACAAGTAGGAAATAGTATTTGAAATATACATATAGAATGAAAATATTTAGTAGCCCTCCGCTATTGACACCACCGAATGTGTATTTTGTATGCAGGGAAAATGCTTACACTTGGTTGCCTCGAGGATGGGCAGGAAAATGCTATTTGTCCTTTCTGTATCCACCTGTATACATAGCACCTTCAGACTACCATAAAACCCATCAGCTACACAAGACAACAGTGGTTTCCAATAGACAGAGAAGGCAGCTCGGACTGACTGAGGTAGATCAAACTGACACTTCCTTACAACAGTTTACGGATTTTACTAAAGGGTTGGTCCCTTTCTGGGGACCGATCTTCAATAGTAGAGAGATCAGACAATTGTCCAGGGTGGTAGAGAATGTCATCAATATTACTACTGAGATTATGACAAACATAACTGAGGAGCTTCAGGCGACGAGACTCGTTTAACTCCAAAATCGAATGGTTTTGGATGTTATCTTGGCTGATCGGCAGCTCCTGTTGTGTTTACATTCCAGACTCCGCCCCCACGGTTCATTTAGCCATTCAGAAGCTACATCGCATAGCTGCGGAAATGCACACTGAAAATGGGTCCTGGTCACTCTCCAGCTGGTTTTGGGGTCTGTTATCCACGTGGGGTTGGAAATTATTGATGATACTTGCCGGAGCTGCGGGCAGTCTCTTTACTTGCTGTCTTTGTATGCAATGTGGTCCCGCCTGCTGCTCCTACTGTGCTACCAAATTAACTGCTATGATGGTTCCTTCCTCTACCCCTACCAAGTCTTAGATGCTCCAACAGGAGATTGGAGAGTTAATGGCTATTGATGATGAAGTTTTACGAGATTAGTATTTCTCTTAGTTAGCTACATCACGCTAAAAGGAGGGTTTGAGGAACCAGAATCAAATCGGGCCTAGTAAAACCCAAAGTAGCTATTAGTAATTAGCGTGATGCACCTATTAGTTTGGTAAAAGGCAGTAGAACACCGGCAAACTCACACCAGTAGTTGAATCGAGTTTGATGTAAGTTTTATGTAGTTATTTGTCCGCTCACGCACACTTTAGATTAACATGACTGGCGCCATTTTGCGGCCCAGTCTGCTTGCAATGTTAGTGGAAATATACCATCGCATATAGTGTGAGCCATTCTCTCGAGAAATGGTCTGACAAATGTTACAAACTGCTGCTTCTGCCTGTTAGGCCAGCCAAGGTTGTAGGTGGGGGTAGACTGGATAAGCACATTCCACAAGGTACTGTGGGGACTCACCCAGGACTGGCAGAAGGGAGTCAACCCCTCGACCTTGCTATAACGAGCTGAGCTAAACTGAGAAAGGCTTTGTGTTCCATATGTGGTCTTTCCTTTGCACCAACCTGTACCAACTTGTATTTTTCCTTCTTAGGTAACGGTTTCGAAACGTAACAGTATATATGTGATGGGTTGATAATGTGCCAGCAGTCTTCTCGGCAGACCTGAAGGGGTTGAGTCGCAAGAGGCTCCTCTGGCAGAATTGTTTGTATAATAAACGATTGAACCTTCTACACTGCCAACTGACTGATTATTGGTAAATTGGTATTGGGGCTATTTGTAAGTATAGCTCTATTGGGTGGTTATTATTTTTCGGTACTTCATTCATTTGCACCTACACCACTGACCTTCGGACTTTCTGAAGTCCCACATCTTGCTCTGGAGTACGACTTCACACCCTAAACTTCCATGTGCCTGTGAAAGTCTCTAACTTCAGTATAAACCTCACCGGGCCAGGCTGCAAGGTGAAGGCTTACCCTCCCTTCAACCTTTATGCTATCCTGGATTGACAATCCTGTTGGACTCCATTAAGAGTGGCAGAACGCTCATTTATTGTTCTATTTGCTGTACCTGGCTACGTCTATCTTTTTTCACTTGCCGTTTATTTGGATCTCTCAGGGCCCACTAGTGAACTAACCTACTTGGTTATCACAGGACTGACTCCTGTCTATCTACAGCTGCTGCACGCTTGCACTTTGAATCATTGGTGCTTCCATGGTGTCAGTCCAGTGGATTTGTGCCACAGTCTCATGGACTTGTGGGACACCCCCGCGCCGCACGGCCACCAGCTGCTGCGTGTGCCCCCTGCCTGCCCTCTGCCTCGCTGCTGCCTCGTTTGCCGGTTGCCGGCTGCCTCCGCTGCGGGGATTGTTTTGCCTGGTTTTGTCGAGCATTTGTGCCTGTTTTGCTAAACTTCGTGTATCTTCTTTTTTTCCCTTGTTTTGTCAAGTAGTTGTGCCTGTTTTGTCTAACTCCGTGTAACTTCTTCTTTTCCCCTTTTTTCCCTTGTTTTGTCGTAGATTTGTGCCTGTTTTGTTTAAATCACATTTTGCCCGTGTTTCTGGCTCTCCTTCCTTGTTGTCCGCCGCCCTCCGCCCTCCCTTCCCGCCACCGCCGCTTGTCCCCGCCCCTTTTTTCTCTTCTGTAACCCTCCCCGCTCCCGCCTCCCAGCTGCTCCGCCCACCCGCGCACTTGGCCTTAAATGGCGACCGTGCGACGCAGGTGAGTGTGACCCACTTGTGGGACACCCCCGCGCCGCACGGCCACCAGCTGCTGCGTGTGCCCCCTGCCTGCCCTCTGCCTCGCTGCTGCCTCGTTTGCCGGTTGCCGGCTGCCTCCGCTGCGGGGATTGTTTTGCCTGGTTTTGTCGAGCATTTGTGCCTGTTTTGCTAAACTTCGTGTATCTTCTTTTTTTCCCTTGTTTTGTCAAGTAGTTGTGCCTGTTTTGTCTAACTCCGTGTAACTTCTTCTTTTCCCCTTTTTTCCCTTGTTTTGTCGTAGATTTGTGCCTGTTTTGTTTAAATCACATTTTGCCCGTGTTTCTGGCTCTCCTTCCTTGTTGTCCGCCGCCCTCCGCCCTCCCTTCCCGCCACCGCCGCTTGTCCCCGCCCCTTTTTTCTCTACTGTAACCCTCCCCGCTCCCGCCTCCCAGCTGCTCCGCCCACCCGCGCACTTCGCCTTAAATGGCGACCGTGCGAACGCGCAGCGGTCACGCGCAGCGGGCGCGCCGATTGTGCGCCGAAGGCGCGCCAAAGGTAAGCCCGTCTGCGCCCGTCCGCGACCGGATCGCGACCAGCGCCAGGACCCCTGGACCTCAAAGATCCCGACCGACCCGCAGGACGTACTCAGCCGCCACCCTCAGCGCACTCAACACCGGCCGACGCCCAGAGTGCCACCAAGCCACACCACGACGCACCCAGGGACCCTTCAGCTGCCACGCCTGCAAGTTCTCCTGCATCCGGACCTGCCTCGCACCAACACCCGCCAAGTCGAACTCCAACAGCACCCACCTCAAGTGCATCCTGCTCAACACCCGCTCCGTCCACAGACACGCCATCGAACTCTGGAACCTCCTAGACGCCACAGCCCCTGACGTTGCCTTCCTCACGGAGACCTGGATGAACACCTCCTCAGCTCCAGACATCGCCATCGCTATCCCAGAGGGCTACAAGATCGTCCGGAGGGACCGAAACGCCAACCAGATGGGAGGAGGCATCGCCATCGTCCACAGGAGCACCATCCGCCTCACGACCAGCACCGACAACACCCTGACCAGCGCCGAACACCTGCATTTCCAGATCCACACCAACCCGAACACCACCCTCAGAGGCACCCTGATCTACCGACCCCCTGGACCACGCACACAATTCAGCGAGGACATCGCCGACTTCGTCAGCCCGCACGCCCTCCCCTCCGCCGACTACATCCTCCTGGGGGACCTCAACTTCCACCTGGAGAACAACAACGACCGCAACACC
The DNA here is from genome assembly GCF_964261635.1 of Lissotriton helveticus. NCBI lineage: Eukaryota > Metazoa > Chordata > Amphibia > Caudata > Salamandridae > Lissotriton > Lissotriton helveticus. The sequence continues at coordinate 14,017,399 of NC_136066.1, read as the reverse complement.
AGCACCCTGCTCGACAACCTCGCCAACCTGGGACTCAAGCAACTGGTGTCCACCCCCACCCATCTCGCCGGACACACACTCGACGCAGTCTTCTCGTCCAGCACAGACATCGACTTCAGCCACGCCACTGAGCTTCAATGGACGGACCACAGCTGCGTCCACTTCACCTTCAAGAGAACGACGACTCCCCACCACCAGCAACAGGCGGCCCGCAGAAGCTGGAACAAGATCACAGCACACCAGCTCGCCACCTCCCTGGGCCAGCACCCTCCTGCCAGCTCAGCGAACCCCAGCCAGGCCGCCGACAACCTCACGACGTGGATCAGCAACTGCGCGGACGAACTCGCCCCACTGAGGACCCCGCCTAGCAGACCCGGCAGCAAGAAGGCCCCATGGTTCACCGATGAACTCAAGAGCTCCAAGAAGAACTGCCGAGCCCTCGAGAAAGTCTGGAGAAGGGAACCGACACCGGACAACAGGACCTCCTTCAAAATTGCCACCCGGAAACACCACCAGCTGATCCGCGCCGCCAAGAAAACAGCATTCAAGGACCGGTTGGACAACAACGCACACAACTGCAAGGAACTCTTCAACATCGTGAAAGAGCTTTCCAACCCCAGCGCAGGAAACAACGACATCACCCCATCGCAAGACCTCTGCAACTCCCTCGCTTCATACTTCCACAACAAGATCACGGACATACACAACAGCTTCAACAACCAACCAACGCACACCATGACCGATCAACCACCCCCCACCACCACCCTCCACGCCTGGACCCCGATCAGCACCGAAGACACCATCCGCACGATGAACTCCATCCACTCCGGGTCACCGACCGACCCCTGCCCTCACCACGTCTTCAACAAGGCCGACGCCGTCATCGCACCCCACCTGCGAGACATCATCAACACATCCTTCGACACCACCATCTTCCCGGAGAGCTGGAAACACGCCGAACTCAGCGCTCTACTCAAGAAACCAACAGTGGACCCCACCGACCTCAAGAATTACCGCCCCATCTCGCTCCTCCCGTTTCCAGCCAAAGTCATCGAGAAGACCGTCAACAAACAGATGGCCGCCTTCCTCGAGACGAACGGATCCCTCGACCCCTCACAGTCCGGCTTCCGAGCCAACCACAGCACCGAGACCGCCCTCATCGCCGCCACCGATGACATCCGAGCCCTGATGGACAATGGAGAAACAGCGGCCCTCATCCTCCTAGACCTCTCCGCGGCATTCGACACGGTCTGCCACCGCACCCTAGTATGGCGCCTCAGCAACATCGGAATCCAGGACAAGGCGCTGGAATGGATCATCTCCTTCCTCGACGGAAGAACACAGAGAGTCCGCCTACCACCGTACAAGTCAGAGGCCTCCGACGTCATCTGCGGCGTCCCCCAAGGATCATCTCTAAGCCCCACCCTCTTCAACGTCTACATGAGCCCCCTCGCGGCCATCGTACGCAAACACAACCTCAGCATAATCTCCTACGCCGACGACACCCAGCTGATCCTCTCCCTGACCCACGACCCCGCCGCCGCCAGAGCCAACCTGCACGAAGGGATGAAAGAGGTAGCCGAGTGGATGACGACCAGCCGCCTGAAGCTGAACTCGGACAAGACGGAGGTCCTCATCCTGGGCTCCTCACCCTCCGCCTGGGACGACTCCTGGTGGCCTCCCGCCCTGGGCACCGCACCCAAACCGACAGACCATGCACGAAACCTGGGCTTCATCCTGGACTCCTCCCTCTCCATGACCAGGCAAGTCAACAACGTCTCCTCGGCGTGCTTCAACATCCTACGCATGCTACGGAAGATCTTCTGGTGGATCCCCACCGAGACCAGGAAGACCGTCACCCAGGCCCTCGTCACCAGCCGACTGGACTACGGCAACGCCCTCTACGCCGGTACCACCGCCAAGCTCCAGAAGAGACTCCAGCGGATCCAGAACGCCTCAGCCAGACTCATCCTCGACATCCCACGAACCAGCCACATCTCCGGACATCTGAGAGACCTTCACTGGCTCCCCGTCAACAAAAGAATCACCTTCCGCCTCCTCACCCACGCACACAAAGCCCTACACGACCAAGGCCCGAGCTACCTCAACAGTCGAGTCAACTTCTACGCTCCGAAACGCCACCTCCGATCAGCCAACCACGCCCTCGCCGCCGTCCCCCGCATCCGAAGAGCGACGACAGGAGGAAGGTCCTTCTCCTACCTGGCCGCCAAGACCTGGAACTCCCTCCCGACCGACCTGCGCCTGACCCAAGACCACCTCTCCTTCAGGAAGAAGCTGAAGACCTGGCTGTTCGAGCAGTAGCGGCACCCCCCCCCCCCAGCGCCTTGAGACCCTACGGGTATGTAGCGCGCTCTATAAGTGCCACTGATTGATTGATTGATTGATGTGTTCCTTTTTAGGTCTCACGGTGTTAGCAGCGCGAAGCGCTGCATCCAGCGAAAGACCTTATGTTGTCAACTTGCCAGGAATGTTGGACAGGGGATGGGCACGCGCAGGGCCGTCGGCGATTTCATTGACTGTACGCGCACGTACAGCCACGCGCCGTGCACATCTCCTGCCCCAGTTCCACAGCAAGTCAGCCTCTCGAAATCGCGCACACAGAGAGACACACACACACACACACACACACACACACACAGCTACACACACGCACAGACACACAGCCACACATACACACGCACAGCTTAACACAGACGCACAGCTACACAGACGCACAGCTACACAGACGCACAGCTACACACACGCACAGCTACACACACGCACAGCTACACACACGCACAGCTACACACACACACACACACGGCTACACCCACACACACGCACACACCCCCCACTCTCCCACTCACCGGGCTCTTACGTCGCGACCCTGTCCACGGGATGTTCTGGGAGTTGGAGGACCTTCCTCGCTTGCACCGTTATGCCTTGCCTGCTCTCTCCTGGGAACCCCAGCACTCCCGGAATCCCTGCTTTCTTCTGGGCTCTCCACTATCCACACCCCTCTGCCTCCAAGGTGCCGCGCTCTGGACGAGCTACATCACCGCGAGCCTGGCACAAAGGCGGGGCATCTCCCGGAAACTTGCAGGCTCCAAGGAACTTTCCTGCCTATCAAAGCAGAGCCCGCCTCTCTCGCCTGCGTTCCAGGCCTCGCTCGTAACATACGGACACCTTCTTGTTAGATCTGGTGGAAGTAACGTGATCGAAGCATCCCTGCAAAGTTTTCTGCTGAAGAAGTATGACATTATTGTTTGTGTCTTATATTTGCCCGTTTGAGTTACGCTGTATTGCAAGCAGAAATGTAGTCCAATTCTGAGCTTGTAAGTCTCTTCTGTGTTCATTCAGGGACATGCAGTTTAGTGTTTTGTAATTAAAACATAAGCATTATACTTACCATGCTGTTGCAATTGAAAAAAAAAAGGACTATATGAACTATGTGTCATGTCTGGGGGACATTATACTTACCATGCGGTTGCAATTGAAAACAAAAGGACTATGTGTCATGTCTGGGGAACACTAAAACCAATCAGGAGAATGTCCTCCCATGTAAATTGACCGAAGTACTGGGCACCACTGCCTGCCACAGTACTGGATAGCGTGTGTAGTTAGACCGTGGCAATCCAGGCTAGGGATGCATGCATCATTGTACTTCTTCATCGTATGCACCATTAGTAAATGTGTGCCGGCACCTGGGAGTCCCTATAAAATTAGAGGTGGATGAGCTTTGTATATGGTCCTGCGGGGCTGTTGAAATAGTTTACTGGAGCCCACGGTGGGGAACAAAGGACGCCCAGTGGACATCAAGTATGATGTCACTGGCACCGCTTCTATGCGCAAAATTCGAGCAAACAAGGGTAATGGCGTGTTCCTCAGCAGACCTGTGCCCTGTGAGACGATGGCCTAACCCCCAACGAAATAGTGACACTAGGTGAGGAGTCAAATTATGCTGTCAACCCTTTCACAGACGATCTGGCCGGATGGACAGAGTCTTTGGCCCGCAGATGCTCCCCTGGCCAAGAGAAGGGTCTTTCGAACCTCAGCACATGGCCACTGCAGTAGACTGTATCCTGCAGGGTGTAGGGGATGAGGATTGGGACTATGCCTACATGCGGGCCAGTCTCAAAATTTGGCAGAAGTATACCAGACAATACGACCCAACCAGACCAAAGCATCAAGGTGCAGGAATTACCCGCCAGATGCCACTTTTATACAAAAGAGCCAAAGACCCCCCAGTTTACAACTGTTGGTCGTACGCAGAGAAGGAAGCCATTAAAAAGAACCTCCCGCCCCTCACGGAGCTTCAACAGAGATATAACATGTCTGAACTGTTGCCAATTCAAAAGTAGTCTGTGGAGTTGCAGGAGCACGAGTTCATATTGTGCTAACTTTGAACTGAGAAAACATTTGTGTGAGGTTCATATGGAAACCATTTCTTTTCTTTCACTCTCAATACATGCCTGCTTTATACATTTGGAATACAGAATGAAAGTGAGACTGGTCGCTGAACCTCAGATCTCGTGCACTGATATATTGTCAAGAAGTTATTGTTTATTCGACTTCCCACAAAATGTTTCCACCATTCCTGAACTGGGGAATCTGGCCTGAGCTGCCTTTGTAGTGTGCTGGGAAAGTGGTGTGCTCAAACAGAAAATAGTAATTGAACTAGGGCTCAGCAGAAGAAACAGAAAAGGAAGAGTTGATGACCGTGAGCAACAGACAACTTAGAAGAAAGGAAGAAGACAGACATGTGAAATAAAGAGCGAAAAATACGTGTGTTTGTGGAGATGTTGGAGGGATAAATATATATTGGTTTGAGAGAAGGAGAGAAAAAGAGAACTTGTGACAGATATCTGGCAGATAGACAAGAAAGACTCTTCTTAGAGAGACCAAAATAGAGGGTTGTGACAGGACTGACAAGGTGATAAAAAGACATCAGAGAAGGGAGAGAGACAGCTGAGAAAGACGGGTCAGACCTACAGAGCGGAAGAGTAAGGGACTGGAGTACAAGAAACAATGTTGTGAGGGAACTCAGAGGGGCAGAAAAATAGGGATTCATGTGAAAGAGAGAGGACCAATGAGACAAACATGATAGAAAGATTTGCTGAGAGATGGGGGAATGGATATCGATTAGGGGTTGCAATGGGTCGCAGTTGTGGCTCCTGGATTGTTCTTTGAAAATCCTCGCAGTGCTTTTGCTCTCTCATGACATCTGATGTGACAAAATCAGTGGCAATTACACGGTGGGAGCTGCATGTGTGGGCGTTCGGTCTCCTCCCTTCCTGTTATGGCCCATTTCTTATTATGCCAATAATGAATAATAGTCTATTACTCAATATTAGTGTAAAAGAATCGAGTCCTAGGAGCTGTAACTGGACATGTTCTAGCCGCTGAGGTAAGTTAAATAAAATGCTTTTAAATGTATGTTGTGTTCATGTGTGCAAGTATGCGTGTGTGATAGCGTGTGTAAGGGCAAGAGGGAGTCTGTTTTTATGTGAAAGCATGTTTGTGTGTGAATGAGGAGTGTGAAGCGTGTTAGAGAGAATTAGTGTGAACGAGAATGAATATCAAAAAAATGATTGAGTGAGTGGCAGTGATGAACGTAACTGAGTGAGAATGAATGTGTCAAAGTGAGTGAGAATAAGCGAAAATTAGTGAATTAAAGTAAGAATGATTATAAGTGAGTGAGCAGGCACCACCACCACATCCACCACCACCACATCCACCTCCACCACCACCACCACATCCACCACCACCACCACATCCACCACCACCACCACATCCACCACCACCACCACCACATCCACCACCACCACCACCACATCCACCACCACCACATCCACCACCACCACATCCAGCACCACCACATCCAGCACCACCACATCCAGCACCACCACATCCACCACCACCACATCCACCACCACCACAACCACATCCACCACCACCACAACCACATCCACCACCACCACCACATCCACCACCACATCCACCAGATCCACTACCACCACATCACCACATCTATGTGTGTGTGTGTGTGTGTGGCTCACTGTGTGTGTGTGTGTGTGTGTGTGTGTGGGTGCAAATGCAATAGGTATCGCATTTGCGAGAGATTAAGCTATTGGCATTGTAAATGACCATGCCATTTATTTATCTGTTTTCAAAACCAATACATAAATAAAGAAATTGTCATTTACAATGCCAATAGCTCTAACTTTTGCAAAGGCGAGACCATTGTATTGTAAATGCTTTTTTTTTTTACATCACCAACCGTTGCGGTGACCTGGAGCGAGAACCAGAAATTGCATCGATTCTGTTTAAATTCTTTATTGGCGCGCATCAAAACATTAGCTCCATCATATTCGTGTTTACAATGGTTTTGCCACTTGTTTTATCTTCAGAAATCACATATCTTGATATTACAGTTTTCACAGCCTGGAATATTCATAGAATTCTCAAACTTCGTGGGTCCAGCCAGTACATTTCTGGATCGGACAGGTTCTTCCTTATTAACAAGTGAACATTGGAAAGGCTTCACCACGCACCCCACACATTATCAAATTTCCTCGGACATCCGCTGCTTTTACATGTCACTATTTCTGCCCCTGTAAGCTAGTGTAGATCCCAGCATCATTCCTCCATGGTTGGGCCCTCTGAGCTACCCCATCTTGGAGCTATATTTCGTCCGGCTACTGCTAAAAAAAACATCCACCGTATTTTTTTTTTTAAACTTGTTCTAATCATGGCCGCTGTAATTATGCAGCAGTTGAGGTCCTAATTATGTGGCCGGCCTGACTAAATTATGTGCCAGTAAAAGGCAAATTATGCGACCTAATGCAGCACATTTTGTGATGGTATTACTTGTTAAAATATTTTCACATTAATACTGTCTGGGCAAAGGTGGCACATCATTAGTACCAGTCTGACACCAAGGCACAGTAAAAAGCTAAAAGATGGCCAGCCAGCCGTTGCATAGGGTCTTTCACTGTGTGGCAACACAGATAGCCACGAGTTTAATAACGTTTGATCCATTGGAGGTTAGAAATAATTTTTGTAGTTAAAATCTGCAGATTATGCCGCAGATCATAGATTGTGGCAAGTGTGGCAAATCCATGAGATGTGGAAATTGCAGGGCCACAGAATCTCATACTTCCACTGGCCCGGCTTATACTCTAGAACATTCCATATCGCCATCAGTAGAAGACCATGCACTCAGTGGGGCTCCTACATTATGTATTCTATGGATTACTTTGTACCCGAAGTACTGCATTGGAGGGAATAACCCAAGGAATGAGGTAAAAACATGCCCCTTCCGCACTTCCCATCGAATGTGTGTATAAGGTAGCCTCCCCTCGAATGTGAGTATAAGGTAGCCTACCCTCGAATGTGAGTATAAGGTAGCCTACCCTCGAATGTGAGTATAAGGTAGCCTACCCTCGAATGTGAGTATAAGGTAGCCTACCCTCGAATGTGTGTATAAGGTAGCCTCCCCTCGAATGTGTGTATAAGGTAGCCTCCCCTCGAATGTGAGTATAAGGTAGCCTACCCTCGAATGTGAGTATAAGGTAGCCTACCCTCGAATGTGAGTATAAGGTAGCCTACCCTCGAATGTGTGTATAAGGTAGCCTACCCTCGAATGTGTGTATAAGGTAGCCTCCCCTCGAATGTGTGTATAAGGTAGCCTCCCCTCGAATGTGTGTATAAGGTAGCCTACCCTCGAATGTGAGTATAAGGTAGCCTACCCTCGAATGTGAGTATAAGGTAGCCTACCCTCGAATGTGTGTATAAGGTAGCCTCCCCTCGAATGTGTGTATAAGGTAGCCTACCCTCGAATGTGTGTATAAGGTAGCCTACCCTCGAATGTGTGTATAAGGTAGCCTACCCTCGAATGTGTGTATAAGGTAGCCTACCCTCGAATGTGTGTATAAGGTAGCCTACCCTCGAATGTGAGTATAAGGTAGCCTACCCTCGAATGTGTGTATAAGGTAGCCTCCCCTCGAATGTGTGTATAAGGTAGCCTCCCCTCGAATGTGTGTATAAGGTAGCCTCCCCTCGAATGTGTGTATAAGGTAGCCTACCCTCGAATGTGTGTATAAGGTAGCCTACCCTCGAATGTGTGTATAAGGTAGCCTACCCTCGAATGTGTGTATAAGGTAGCCTACCCTCGAATGTGTGTATAAGGTAGCCTACCCTCGAATGTGTGTATAAGGTAGCCTACCCTCGAATGTGTGTATAAGGTAGCCTACCCTCGAATGTGAGTATAAGGTAGCCTACCCTCGAATGTGTGTATAAGGTAGCCTACCCTCGAATGTGTGTATAAGGTAGCCTACCCTAACACCTGCACCGGCATCTGAATCACCAATGGTGGAACAAGACACCATCTCCACCTTCAGCGCCACTCGAAACTCCCCCGCAACTTCCCCTATCCTATACATATCCACAGCCTTGACTTGATCTGACCTACTTGAACTGATGTATCTAGTTACTTTGTTGTTTAAACATTCACCGAGTTGCCATACCTTGTTATCTATATGTAATCATGCACTGATGTAAAGCGCTCCGATACCCCCTGGTCCTGCTAGTGCTCTATAAAACTCTTCAAATAAATAAATTATATGTTCTGAGTATGATCGTCAGTTTGATGCATCAGTTGGATTAGCGAGAACCCCGCTAACCTATTGCCATTGTAAATGACAATGCCTTTTATTGATGTTCAAAAAACAAAAATAAAAGGCATTGTCATTTGCAATGTCAATAGCTCAAACTTGCGTAAATGCGAGACCTATTGCATTGCAAATGCTTGTTTGGTAGTGCAGCCCCTTTGTTCCTAATGGTAAAAGGGCCGAGCGCCATTTCTTTCATAGTAGATGTGATGTCGCCAGTGAGCGTCCCAGAAAAAGCCTGTTATGAGTCGCCTTCCTGTTCTCTCCGGCTTGCTGTGCTTAACAGCGACCTCCTTTTGGGAGTTTGTGGGCGCTGGGAGGTCTCTCCTCCCGCACTTGTGTTGGTAGTTGCCTGTGGGGTAGACGTGTCCAAGCCAGGAGAGGCTTCCTCTTGAGAGCAGTCCTTTTGGTCACCCTGGGAGGTACTGAAGCTGCTGGAGTTAGCTATTTTGTGAAGAAATGCGTTTTGAGCCTCTTTGTGGGGTGGGCTGGGGGGTTTTGTTCAGGCTCAGAGGTGGGTGGTACTCCTTGTGAACCTTTTTGTTTGCAATTGCGAACTAATCTGTTCCACTGGGGTCATATTTGGGCAGCCAATATCCTTTTTTTTGGGGCTCATCCCTTTAAGACCGGACAATTCAGTGAGCTGGCCGCCTGGGGAGGCCACTATCACCTCGCGCTGCCATACGCTCCGCTTGGATTGCTTTGGCAATGTGGGGTGGGCGGGGTGGAGAGGAGAGCGCACAAGGAGAAGATGCCGCAGGTTTTAGGCCTCGTAGCACCTGGTGCCCAGCGCTCCCCAACACACTGCTCGCAGCTCGGGGTCACCAGACTCCACCCTCTCTGGAACTCCAGTGGAAGGCGGGCCTGTGGTCCAACTCCAGTGGCAGCCCACTTACAACAAGCGCGCCGTCCAAGACCTGGCAGTGGTTTTAGGACCGACCCACTCTGGATAGACAACAGGTACTAGGGAGGGGCGGGGGCAGGGTTGGACCTGCTGCCTGGGTGCCGCACCACCCAACCCCCTGACACCACTTCCTCTGCTTACACAAGTTTTCCCCTGAAATCAGGATCTGAGCTCCCAGGGAATGAGGGTACTATGTGTAGAGCGAAGTGGCCAGGACGTAAAGCAGTGCCCGAGCGGGAGCTCACCAGGCCCCCTGCATGCTGCACCCAGACCTAGCTGGGCCGCTTCTGCAGCTCACACTCCGCATCAGGCCACTGAGGCTGCCGTGCTCATGCCCTCGCTCACTCCCCTACCTTTAGCTGTCTTTCATGCCCAATGCCCAGATGCCGCTCAGCTTCTGGTGGGGAGTGTAGGCAGTGGTAGAAGCGGGAGCTGCCTGTTGCTGCTCCACTTTGCAGGAGGTGTCCGCGGCAGCCCCCCTACGCGGTGATGGAGCTTGGGGACTTGACCAGGCCAATGGAGCAGAGGAAGCCTACACCAGCGGTGTTTCCCTGGGCTCCCGGACAGCGTCATTTCAGATGTCATAAGTGATGTCACTGACCGCTTCATGAGTGATGTAATATTTGAGGTCATAAGCAGTGCATCCGGTAACTATAACTGCTGAATTTCTCGGGGTTTGTACGAGGGAAATGTCTGACCAACTGTAAAGTCCCTTTAAACTTTGTTTTTTCAGTGAATTTCCAAGGTTTTTTATGCCATTTCCTAACTATAACGTCCCTGTAACCTTTGGTTTTTCTCAGTTAAAAAATGTATATATAACTTTTTTTACACGATCCAGGCAGACAGCTAAGCGTGTAATGACTTCTGAAGAGATTCTAGCAGAATTTTTTATAGTGCAAATCTTCTACCAGTAACATTTGTCAGAGGCGGTAACCAACACCAAATGTTTTCCCTACAAAGGTAAACGTTGTTAATTCAGGTAACTAAATACCTATACTCGTGCTTTGATATGGAGAAATTATAATCCACCCTGAATTGCCTATCAACTTTAAGACATGCTTTTCACAATCAATATGTCAAGCCTATTGCCTTTATCATAGCCAACTAAAACCTGCTGTATCTAGTAAATGCTTTAACACAAGTCACAAAGTGCCACACAAGCGCTCTGTTTAGTGGAAGCGCACAAACCTGTACTCAGGAAAACCAACAAGTGAGTCAAGTCTAAGCCTCTCCCTCATTAGTACTCTAGATCCTCTTTTTTATTGATAACATAAGTCCACACAACCACTGTTGTGCGGTTACACCAGAGCTAAAAATCCATGTAGATTAGTGTAGCTCTGGGCATTCCATACTGCTCTCAAACACACCCCTGCACTCTCGAGTCCAAAGTTAATGGTGGGAAGGGAGAGTGCTGGGACTAGAAAACATCAGCACAGTAAATAATATACTTATCTAAGACACTTTAACATCATCACACTGCCATGTGTGGAACCCTTAAGAAAACAACACTGCTCTTGGCTCAGGTAGCTGGATAAGCAAAATGATCACAATTTTGTGGAAGCACACATCTTCCCAATGAAAACATGTACGCCCACCAGCATGCGAGGGGAGACGAAGCCCCCCTCTGTAGTACTCAAGAAAGCTCTTTCTTCGGTTGACCACAAAGTCTGCGCCTGCTGGGCTCCCTCACGGCTAAACGTTACCTTTGTGACCTGTTTGTGTCCGAGTTGTTCAATCCCAGCACCGGCGGCCCCCTCCCTCTCCTAACCGTCTCCTGCCTCCCCTCTCCTGCTCCACATTCCTCGTTCCTTGCTGGAATTAACTGCTTCAAAATCATTTATCCTCTCGGCCAGACTAAAGCCTCAGTAAAACGATTGAAGCATAACACTATTGAACGTTTCCCGGATTCCCTTTTTGTTGACCAATTTTACAATGGTCGTTTTGGGAGGTGCAAAAAAGATTTCATTTTCTTCACTCATGACACCCCCTCTTGGTCCACCAGCTTATATAATTCCCTTAACGTCACCTCCTCCTCCTCTATCCCTCATGGGAAGCAACTAAAGATTTCCCCCTCTGCGCGTTTCAACGGCTCCCTCACTAACTCACTCTATAACAACGGTACTGTCATGATCCAAGGCAAAGACACCTCTCTCTCTCTCTTTGACCACCTCTTCCCCTCCCTACGCCCCTCCTCTGTGGCCGGGTTTTCCCCTGACTCTCCATCTAGCTCCACCCATTACTCCCTTTCTCCTCCCCTGACCCCCCTACACTCCAATAGGCTGCACCCTCGGGAGGACCAGGTCGGCCCTCTTCCCTCCCCCTCCCTCCTATTCCCTTTCCTCCCACTTCACAGTATGCCCCCCCTCCACCTTCATCACGTCAGCCTTATGTTAGGGCTCAGGGGGGGAAGTAGGAGACATTGAGCTGCGTTCAGCGCCTGATCGCTCACAAGGTGTCGGCACTTTGCAGACACTCCCTAATCCTGTAAATAGATGCCTCTCGCGTAAGCCGACGCTTGGCTTACTGACCCAGTCCGTGACCATGCCCCCCTTACTTCCGTGTTTCCCGAGTGGCGTTCAGCATCTCCTCGCCTGTGCCTCTTGCTCAATTCTGATTTTAGCTTTCACCGAACCCTGAAGCTTTCCCGGTCTGGTGTTCGGTATTTGTGTTTGGCAGCGCTTCTCCCTCGCTGCAACCTTTTCCTGTTTGGGCTGCTTTATATGTTCGTAGCGAGTGTTATCAATCCTTGCTTGAGTCCTTGTTCTTGACTAGTCTCGAGAGCTAGAGCTGTTCCGCTCTATCCTTCCCTCTAGAGCCGGACATCTCTCCTCTTAACCCTTACCTGAGTATGTTGCTGTTCCGCTCCGTTGGACATTCCGGAGCCGGACGGCACACCTCTTGAGTGTGTGTCTGCTCCACTCTAACCCGTCGGTAAAGCCGGTCGGAACACCTAAATTCATACCCCTGGTCTATTGGCAGCCATTATTTCCTTTCCTTTAATATCCATTTAGTACCATCAGGAAGTCCTCTACTACTTGTGGCACTCCTTCTTTGTTGATTATCTCCCACCACAGTTCTTTTGGTATGAATGATGTATGAGTGCCCCAAAAAGCAGTACATTTAGTTTGTGATACTGTATTTCCCGGTAATCACATTGTCCACTATCAAGTCACTACTGTGGATCTGCTGCTGAGACTCATGTATATTTTGGCATCTGAAAGACGTGGGGTAAGTGGAACGGCTCTGAACGCATATCAATGTATAAACAAGCATTTGCAATGCAATAGGTCTCGCAGCATTCAAGTTTGAGTTATTGGCATTGTATATGACAATGTGTTGCATGAATTCTTTTCCAAACTCTGTATTGGCTGGTGGTGTTTGTGCCCGGTGAAAGCGTGCACTGACGGATGGTGGTGTTTGTGCCCGGTGAAAGCGTGCACGAACAACTTATGGCGTCTGTGCCTGGTGAAAGTGTGCACTGACGGCTGGTGGTGTTTGTGCCTGGTGAAAGGGTGCACTGGTGGCTGGTGGTGTTTGTGCCCGGTGAAAGCGTGCACTGACGGCTGTTGGTGTTTGTGCCTGGTGAAAGGGTGCACTGGCGGCTGTTGGTGTTTGTGCCCGGTGAAAGCGTGCACTGACGGCTGGTGGTGTTTGTGCCTGGTGAAAGCGTGCACTGATGACTTATGGTGTCTGTGCCTGTTGAAAGTGTGTACTGACGGCCGGTGGTGGGTATGCCTGATGAAACCATGTACTGATGGCTAGTGGTGTGTGTGTGCCTGTTGAAAGTGTGCACTGATGGCTGATGGTGTGTGTGCATGGTGGAAAAGCGTGCACTGACATGTTTAGAAGTAAAGTGCGCCATACTGCGATTGCTACAATAGTTAATTGTGGATGTGCTAACCATTGATGCGTGCACTGATGGCTGGTGGTGTGTGTGTGCTTGTAGAAAATGTGCACTGATGGCTAATGGTGTGTGTGCCTGGTGGAAGTGTGCACTGCCAGCTAGTGGCGTGTGTGCCCGGTGAAAGCGTGCATTGACGGCTGATGGGGTGTGCCTGGTGAAAGTGTGCACTGATGGCTGGTGGTGTGTGTGTGCTTGTAGAAAATGTGCACTGATGGCTAATGGTGTGTGTGCCTGGTGGAAGTGTGCACTGCCAGCTGGTGGCGTGTGTGCCCGGTGAAAGCGTGCACTGATGGCTGATGGGGTGTGCCTGGTGAAAGTGTGCACTGACGGTTGGTGGTGTGTGTGTGCGCCTGGTGAAAGCGTGCACCGACGTCTGGTTCTGTGTGCGTGTGGTGGAAGCGTGCATTGATCGCTGGTGTTGTTTAAATAGCAACATACTTGGGTCCAGCATATAGAGCACTCTTTTTAAACAGGCATTAAGAGTGAGACAGCACACAATGATCCAATGGTAATTACTAGTTGAAGGCAAATCGCATATAGAACATTAGGAACACTGCAATTCTTTACATTGATTCAGACGGTCCTTGCTGCATTCAGGACATTATCAAAAATCAGTCTGTTTCGTGAGAAGTAATACCTTACATCCTAAACAGCTGTTTTAACAGAATGTTCCCGACTTTAAAAAGAGAGATGACTAAAACATTGGCAGGGAGGCAGCATCCTGAATTTAGGTTGTATGAATGTTACTTTATTGTTTGACTGAAAGAAAAAAGCTCAACTATAATAAACTCCTAGCCAACGCTGCAACACCATTCTGCCAGCTAAGCAAGCCGAGTAAGAAGGGATGTGCGGACTTCACCCGAAGGTGTCAGAGCGAATTCACAATAGAAACAGAACTGATACATGAGAACATTACTAGTGAACAAAATACAAAGGCAAACGTTACATTACATGAGGCAAAAGTGACAATGATAACAAACCGTGCCTTACACAGTGTGTAAGGCACTTTTTGTTATCTTAGTCTAAGCCCGCCTGATTCTATGAAATGGCGGCGGGACGCGGGACAGGCCTTTATCCTTTTCTTTCACTTTCCGTTCCGCACTTCCGCCGCCGCGTATGCGCGTGCCGCGTGCGTGGGGGGCGTGGGCAGCAGGGCTGGCTGCTGCTGAGTGGTGGTGAGCAATGCCAGGCAGCCCCAGGGCACGCACAACATTATGCGGGCCAATAAGCAGTAAGCCCCTGTGCGTGGCATATGGGGCGCGGCAGGCGGCGCGCATAGCCAAAGAAGAAGACAAGAGAAGAACAACGAAAACTACGAACTTAACTGCCTTCCAAGTCCAAGACAAAGCAGCCAGGCGGCCAGGCCCGCCCACGCTGAGCTGCCCTGTCCGATTTCCGAATCCGAGTCCGAAGACCAAAGTAAGTCACTCAGAGTCTGTCACTCCGTCTCCGTCACCGACCGGCGGGGCAGGGCTGCTGCTGGCTGCCTGCCTCCAGGCCTGCTGCGTGCACTAATTAGTTGCTTTCCTGTCGCGCATTTGCCTGCTTCTTATTTATGTCCCAACTTGTCACTCGTGTTTGTCCCTCCTATAGAACATGCTTTCTCGCTTCTGTACTTCTTTGCTCCCGGGGCCGCACTCAGTGTTGCTCTCTGTTCTTGCCTGTGTGCCGCTTCCCTCCATATTGGGTTCGCCCTTCCACTCAACCAGCCCCCCAACCCCTGTTGCTTCCTCGCCTGCTCCATTTGCCCTCGGCTGCTGCTGAAGCAAGCAAGCAGGCAAGCCTATATTATAATAGTTACAGTGCGCAACGCACGCCAGGGACGGATGGTAACGGGCCCCGGCCTATAAACATTAATTATGGTGCCGTGGTGCGCACGCCCTACCGGCCTGGCCTGAGCCTTTTTAAAATTAATTAAATAGTTGGTAGTGGTACGCACTGGAGCCGGGCCGGGTCTTCATAATTAAAATGGTGCACGGGAGTGGCGGCGCGCAGAGTAGTGCTATTTTTATTTTGTATAGTGGTCATTTTCCTGCAGTTTTGCTCTTTTAGACTACTGTAAATAAAATGCGCTTTTATCAGCCAACGTAACGGTGTTCAATGCATTGGTCTTGTTAAGATGAATAGCTAAAATACTAGATTGTTATTCCATCATGTTTTTAAATGTTCAGCATCACATGCTTACTTTCGTGAGCTTTCTATGTACTTATGACATATGCATCATCGTTATAGTTGCTTCAGTCAAGGAAAAAATGCGTGTCTCTGCATCAGATGTTTGGTGATTAGCAGCTGTCCTAAGCAGGTGTTACAAAAGGAACCTTACATTATTAATCTAGTATGTTTGCACTCCGGAATTTTTCAAGCTAGCTCAGTTGGTTGATGCACCTGTTACAATGATGCAACTGCAACCTAATGGCCACTAGTTTGGAATCAAAGCAAGTTCGGCTCAGCATTTCATCCTTCTCATGCTGAGAAGATGAGCACCATGCCTCGAAATTGTTTGAACACCTTCTGGGGCCTAATCCATTTTTAAAATAAAACGTGTTCTAGCATCACTTCGTAATGGACATACACAGGTGATATTCACGTGGCTCCTTGCTCGTAGTGGGGAGTAGAATCAGGCCAAGCCCCTCTCCTGTGATAACAAAAACAACACTCGCAGGCAACAAAATACACATAAATGAGAGAGCTGGACCAAAAGCAGCAGAGTGCGGATCATCCTTCTCTTGCTCTGTCAGGGTAAGCTGCTGTCTGCTGAGCTACAAATGGGATCACATCTGAAAAGAACCCACCCGAGAGAGGAAGTGTAAACAAACACAGCGCGGTGTAATTTAGATTGATTATTGCAGTGGATTCTCGTGGATCGAAGCGCTCTCTTGTAGTGGGCTCAGGTGCACCAATTATCCCTAGACACCTGCGACTGACCTCTGTCTTTTGGGGTCATGAGACGATGAGAGAGAGGCAATGTGACCTGTCATCACTCAAAGATCTCTAAGCAGTTGCAAGACCTGGCATCCTTGACGTGTTTTCCTCTGTCTTTTTGCTCTACCACCTGTATTTTTGATGTTATGCTGGACTTCTTTTTTGCTGTTTTATGTACTCCGTACACTTTACCACTGCTAATCAGTGCTCAAGTGCAAATGCTACCTCTGTCATTTTTAATTCTGCTGGGTTCTCCATAATTTGCATATTTGATTTACTGGTAAGTCCCTAGTAAAGTGCACTGTGTGTGCCCAAGGCCTGTAAATCAAATGCATCTAGTGCGCCTGCAGCAGTGATTGTGCCAACCATATAAGCACCCCTGTAAACGTGTCTCCAGCCTACCATTGCAGTGCCTTTGAGTACAGTTTTAAACTGCCAAGTCGACCTGGCAAGTGCAGTCTCTTGCCAGGCCCTAAGCCTCCCTTTTACTACATGTTGGACACCCCTAAGGTAGGCCCAAGACACTCCCAGGGGCAGGGTGCAGTGTATGTTAAAGGTGGGACATGTGTAGGTATGTATTACATGTCATGATAGTGAAATACTGCTAATTTCGTTCTTCACTATTGTCAGGACTAGCTCGCCGATATTATTGGAGCTGCCTTGTATGTTTGCTGACTGGGAACACATTTTAAACCTAGATTGAGGACAGATTCCTCATCCCTTGTCAATACTTTCGTGGATAAATTGACTACTGTCGATGGTGGGATTTCTATTATTTGTAAAAGTTTCTGCGCGCGGGGCGCTGTAGAGTGCGGGGCGCTGTAGAGTGCGGGGCGCTGCGTTGCACTGTAGAGTGCGGGACGCTGCGGTGCGCTGTAGAGTGCGGGGCGCTGTAGAGTGCGGGGCACTGCGGGGCGCTGTAGAGTGCGGGGCGCTGTAGAGTGCAGGGCGCTGTAGAGTGCGCTGTAGAGTGCGGGGCGCTGTAGAGTGCGGGGCGCTGTAGAGTGCGGGGCGCTGTAGAGTGCGTGGCGCTGTAGAGTGCGTGGCGCTGTAGAGTGCGTGGCGCTGTAGAGTGCGGGGCGCTGCGGGGCGCTGTAGAGCGCGGGGCGCTGTAGAGTGCATGGCGCTGCGGGGCGCTGAGAGCGTGGTGCGCTGTAGAGTGCGTGCGCTGTAGAGCGCAGGGCGCTGTAGAGTGCGGGGCGCTGTAGAGTATGGGGCGCTGCGGTGCGCTGTAGAGTGCGGTGAGCTGCGGGGCGCTGTAGAGTGCGGGGCGCTGTAGAGTGCGGGGCGCTGTAGAGTGCGGGGCGCTGTAGAGTGCAGGGCGCTGCGGGGCGCTGTAGAGTGCAGGGCGCTGCGGGGCGCTGTAGAGTGCAGGGCGCTGCGTGGCGCTGTGGAGTGCGTGGCGCTGTAGAATGCGGGGCGCTGTAGAGTGCGGGCGCTGTAGAGTGCGGGGCGCTGTAGAGTGCGGGGCGCAGTGCGTGGCGCTGTGGAGTGCGTGGCGCTGTAGAGTGCGGGGCGCTGTAGAGTGCGTGGCGCTGTAGAGTGCGTGGCGCTGTAGAGTGCGGGGCGCTGTAGAGTGCGGGGCGCTGTAGAGTGCGGGCGCTGTAGAGTGCGGGGCGCTGTAGAGTGCGGGGCGCTGTAGAGTGCGGGGCGCTGTAGAGTGCGGGGCGCTGTAGAGTGTGGGGCGCTGTAGAGTGTGGGGCGCTGTAGAGTGTGGGGCGCTGTAGAGTGTGGGGCGCTGTAGAGTGCGGGGCGCTGTAGAGTGCGGGGCGCTGTAGAGTGCGCTGTAGAGTGCGGTGCGCTGTAGAGTGCGCTGTAGAGTGCGGTGCGCTGTAGAGTGCGGTGCGCTGTAGAGTGCGGGGCGCTGTAGAGTGCGGGCGCTGTGGGGCGCTGTAGAGTGCAGGGCGCTGTAGAGTGCAGGGCGCTGCAGAGCGTGGGGCGCTGTAGAGTGCGGGGCGCTGTAGAGTGCTGTAGAGTGCATTGCGCTGTAGAGCGCGTTGCGCTGTAGAGCGCGTTGCGCTGTAGAGTGCGGGGCGCTGTAGAGTATGGGGCGCTGCGGTGCGCTGTAGAGTGCGCTGCGGTGCGCTGCGGGCGCTGTAGAGTGCAGTGCGCTGTAGAGCACGGTGTAGAGTGCGGAGCGCTGTAGAGTGCGGGGTGCTGTAGAGTGCGGGGTGCTGTAGAGTGCGGGGCGCTGTAGAGTGCGGGGCGCTGTAGAGTGCGGGGCGCTGTAGAGCGCTGTCGAGTGCGGGGCGCTGTAGAATGCGGGGCGCTGTCGAGTGCGAGGCGCTGTAGAGTGCGGGGCGCTGTAGAGTGCGGGGCGCTGTAGAGTGCGGGGCGCTGTAGAGTGCGGGGCGCTGTAGAGTGCGGGGCGCTGCGGGGCGCTGCGGGGCGCTGTAGAGTGCGGGGCGCTGTCGAGCCCGGGGCGCTGTAGAGTGCAGGGCGCTGCGGGGCGCTGTAGAGTGCGGGGCGCTGTAGAGTGCGGGGCGCTGTAGAGTGCGGGGCGCTGTAGAGTGCGGGGCGCTGTAGAGTGCGGGGCGCTGTAGAATGCGGGGCGCTGCGGGGCGCTGTAGAGTGCAGGGCGATGTAGAGTGCGGGGCGCTGTAGAGTGCTGTAGAGTGCGTTGCGCTGTAGAGTGTGTTGCGCTGTAGAGCGCGTTGCCCTGTAGAGTGCGGGGCGCTGTAGAGTATGGGGCGCTGTGGTGCGCTGTAGGCTGCGGTGCGGGCGCTGTAGAGTGCAGTGCGCTGTAGAGCGCGGTGTAGAGTGCGGAGCGCTGTAGAGTGCGGGGCGCTGTAGAGTGCGGGGCGCTGTAGAGTGCGGGGCGCTGTAGAGCGCTGTCGAGTGCGGGGCGCTGTAGAATGCGGGGCGCTGTAGAATGCGGGGCGCTGTAGAATGCGGGGCGCTGTAGAGTGCGGGGCGCTGTAGAGTGCGGGGCGCTGTAGAGTGCGGGGCGCTGTAGAGTGTGGGGCGCTGTAGAGCACGGGGCGTTGTAGAGCGCGGGGCGCTGTCGAGCCCGGGGCGCTGTAGAGTGCAGGGCGCTGCGGGGCGCTGTAGTGCGTGGGGCGCTGTAGAGCGCGGGGCGCTGTAGAGTGCGGGGTGCTGTAGAGTGCTCCACTCTGCACTCTGAAGCTCCACTCTGAAGCTCAGCTCCACTCCGAAGCTGCACTCTGAATCTGCACTCTGAATCTGCACTCTGAATCTCCACTCTGAATCTCCACTCTGAAGCTCCACTCTGAAGCTCCACTCTGAAGCTCCACTCTGAAGCTCCACTCTGAAGCTCCACTCTGAAGCTCCACTCTGAAGCTCCACTCTCCACTCTGAATCTCCACTCTGAATCTCCACTCTCCACTCTGAAGCTCCACTCTGAAGCTCCACTCTGAAGCTCCACTCCACTCTGAAGCTCCACTCTGAAGCTCAGCTCCACTCCGAAGCTCCACTCCGAATCTGCACTCTGAATCTGCACTCTGAATCTGCACTCTGAATCTGCACTCTGAATCTGCACTCTGAAGCTCCACTCTGAAGCTCCACTCTGAAGCTCCACTCTGAAGCTCCACTCTGAAGCTCCACTCTGAAGCTCCACTCTGAAGCTCCACTCTGAAGCTCCACTCTGAAGCTCCACTCTGAAGCTCCACTCTGAAGCTCCACTCTGAAGCTCCACTCTGAAGCTCCACTCTCCACTCTGAATCTCCACTCTGAATCTCCACTCTCCACTCTGAAGCTCCACTCTGAAGCTCCACTCTGAAGCTCCACTCCACTCTGAAGCTCCACTCCGAATCTGCACTCTGCACTCCGAAGCTCCACTCTGAAGCTCCACTCTGAAGCTCCACTCTGAAGCTCCACTCTGAAGCTCCACTCTGAAGCTCCACTCTGAAGCTCCACTCTGAAGCTCCACTCTCCACTCTGAAGCTCCACTCTGAAGCTCCACTCTGAAGCTCCACTCCACTCTGAAGCTCCACTCTGAAGCTCCACTCTGAAGCTCAGCTCCACTCCGAAGCTGCACTCTGAATCTGCACTCTGAATCTGCACTCTGAATCTGCACTCTGAATCTCCACTCTGAATCTCCACTCTGAAGCTCCACTCTGAAGCTCCACTCTGAAGCTCCACTCTGAAGCTCCACTCTGAAGCTCCACTCTGAAGCTCCACTCTGAAGCTCCACTCTGAAGCTCCACTCTCCACTCTGAATCTCCACTCTGAATCTCCACTCTCCACTCTGAAGCTCCACTCTGAAGCTCCACTCTGAAGCTCCACTCCACTCTGAAGCTCCACTCTGAAGCTCAGCTCCACTCCGAAGCTCCACTCCGAATCTGCGCTCTGAATCTGCACTCTGAATCTGCACTCTGAATCTGCACTCTGAAGCTCCACTCTGAAGCTCCACTCTGAAGCTCCACTCTGAAGCTCCACTCTGAAGCTCCACTCTGAAGCTCCACTCTGAAGCTCCACTCTGAAGCTCCACTCTGAAGCTCCACTCTGAAGCTCCACTCTGAAGCTCCACTCTGAAGCTCCACTCTCCACTCTGAATCTCCACTCTGAATCTCCACTCTCCACTCTGAAGCTCCACTCTGAAGCTCCACTCTGAAGCTCCACTCCACTCTGAAGCTCCACTCCGAATCTGCACTCTGCACTCCGAAGCTCCACTCTGAAGCTCCACTCTGAAGCTCCACTCTGAAGCTCCACTCTGAAGCTCCACTCTGAAGCTCCACTCTGAAGCTCCACTCTGAAGCTCCACTCTGCACTCCGAAGCTCCACTCTGAAGCTCCACTCTGAAGCTCCACTCTGAAGCTCCACTCTGAAGCTCCACTCTGAAGCTCCACTCTGCACTCTGAAGCTCCACTCTGAAGCTCCACTCTGCACTCTGAAGCTCCACTCTGAAGCTCCACTCTGCACTCTGAAGCTCCACTCTGAAGCTCCACTCTGCACTCTGAAGCTCCACTCTGAAGCTCCACTCTGCACTCTGAAGCTCCACTCTGAAGCTCCACTCTGAAGCTCCACTCTGAAGCTCCACTCTGAAGCTCCACTCTGAAGCTCCACTCTGAAGCTCCACTCTGCACTCTGAAGCTCCACTCTGAAGCTCCACTCTGCACTCTGAAGCTCCACTCTGAAGCTCCACTCTGCACTCTGAAGCTCCACTCTGAAGCTCCACTCCACTCTGAAGCTCCACTCCGAAGCTCCACTCCGAAGCTCCACTCTGAAGCTCCACTCTGAATCTGCACTCTGAATCTGCACTCTGAAGCTCCACTCTGAAGCTCCACTCTGAAGCTCCACTCTGAAGCTCCACTCTGAAGCTCCACTCTGAAGCTCCACTCTGAAGCTCCACTCTGCACTCTGAAGCTCCGCTCTGAAGCTCCACTCTGAAGCTCCACTCTGAAGCTCCACTCTGAAGCTCCACTCTGAAGCTCCACTCTGAAGCTCCACTCTGCACTCTGAAGCTCCACTCTGAAGCTCCACTCTGCACTCTGAAGCTCCACTCTGAAGCTCCACTCTGCACTCTGAAGCTCCACTCTGAAGCTCCACTCTGCACTCTGAAGCTCCACTCTGAAGCTCAGCTCCACTCCGAAGCTCCACTCCGAAGCTCCACTCCGAATCTGCACTCTGAATCTGCACTCTGAATCTGCACTCTGAATCTCCACTCTGAAGCTCCACTCTGAAGCTCCACTCTGAAGCTCCACTCTGAAGCTCCACTCTGAAGCTCCACTCTGAAGCTCCACTCTGAAGCTCCACTCTCCACTCTGAATCTCCACTCTCCACTCTGAAGCTCCACTCTGAAGCTCCACTCTGAAGCTCCACTCCACTCTGAAGCTCCACTCCGAATCTGCACTCTGCACTCCGAAGCTCCACTCTGAAGCTCCACTCTGAAGCTCCACTCTGAAGCTCCACTCTGAAGCTCCACTCTGAAGCTCCACTCTGAAGCTCCACTCTGAAGCTCCACTCTGAAGCTCCACTCTGAAGCTCCACTCTGAAGCTCCACTCTGAAGCTCCACTCTGAAGCTCCACTCTGCACTCTGAAGCTCCACTCTGAAGCTCCACTCTGCACTCTGAAGCTCCACTCTGAAGCTCCACTCTGCACTCTGAAGCTCCACTCTGAAGCTCCACTCTGAAGCTCCACTCTGAAGCTCCACTCTGAAGCTCCACTCTGAAGCTCCACTCTGAAGCTCCACTCTGCACTCTGAAGCTCCACTCTGAAGCTCCACTCTGAAGCTCCACTCTGAAGCTCCACTCTGAAGCTCCACTCTGAAGCTCCACTCTGAAGCTCCACTCTGAAGCTCCACTCTGAAGCTCCACTCTGCACTCTGAAGCTCCACTCTGAAGCTCCACTCTGAAGCTCCACTCTGAAGCTCCACTCTGAAGCTCCACTCTGAAGCTCCACTCTGCACTCTGAAGCTCCACTCTGAAGCTCCACTCTGAAGCTCCACTCTGAAGCTCCACTCTGAAGCTCCACTCTGAAGCTCCACTCTGAAGCTCCACTCTGAAGCTCCACTCTGAAGCTCCACTCTGCACTCTGAAGCTCCACTCTGAAGCTCCACTCTGAAGCTCCACTCTGAAGCTCCACTCTGAAGCTCCACTCTGCACTCTGAAGCTCCACTCTGAAGCTCCACTCTGAAGCTCCACTCTGAAGCTCCACTCTGAAGCTCCACTCTGAAGCTCCACTCTGAAGCTCCACTCTGCACTCTGAAGCTCCACTCTGCACTCTGAAGCTCCACTCTGAAGCTCCACTCTGAAGCTCCACTCTGAAGCTCCACTCTGAAGCTCCACTCTGAAGCTCCACTCTGAAGCTCCACTCTGAAGCTCCACTCTGAAGCTCCACTCTGAAGCTCCACTCTGCACTCTGAAGCTCCACTCTGAAGCTCCACTCTGAAGCTCCACTCTGAAGCTCCACTCTGAAGCTCCACTCTGAAGCTCCACTCTGAAGCTCCACTCTGAAGCTCCACTCTGCACTCTGAAGCTCCACTCTGAAGCTCCACTCTGCACTCTGAAGCTCCACTCTGAAGCTCCACTCTGAAGCTCCACTCGGAAGCTCCACTCGGAAGCTCCACTCGGAAGGGGCAAAGATCGGAGCATCACGGAACTAAAACAAATATAAACAAGGGCTGTGAGTTACTCTGCGCATGCGCGGGGGCAAGCCTGTTCATTCCAAGCCAGCCTCAGCCAGCCTCGGGAAAAACGAAAGTAATAAAAAAGCGAAACTGACACTGCCACTGCAGACAATGCTGCGCGCTCCCGAGGTGAAATCCGGCACTGAAAACGCTCGTAACACTTTGGTGTCCACTCTCCTAAAAACGGATCACATTAGTTGTCGAGCTGACAGCATTCATGCTTCGCATGAATGCTAACGTCAGCTCGACCTAAAAAAGAGTTAGAGTATATATAGAACGTTGTGTTGTTATTGTCTTTTCCTTACAGCACCTGTTCCTGGCTGACCTAATTTTCATCATCACCATTCTACCACGTATGGGGAGGAATATATGATGTCAGACCGCAGACAAACAGCCCACATACCATCATCCCGCAAATATAATACCGCAAGTACTATTAGTCCGCAAAATAAGAGAACGAAAACTTTTAAAACGAATATGCCTTTAGCACACATGCCATTACAACGAAAATGCATGCATGTTAAAGATATACTTGTTGTAAAAGTTCTAAAGGTAAGTAAGAGTACCCTACCCTACACTACACTCTAATGCAGTACCCCTGCACCACCCACCTTTAACACACAGTCCTTTTCCAACATTTACACTACCCAGCACGACCCCCCACTACCACAAAGCACTTTACTTCCCTAAACAAACACTACAACACTACCTTAATACACTACCCCCAGCATGACCCTACACAAACACTACAATATTACCCTAAACCCTAAAACAATACACCCCAGCATGACCCTACACTACGCAAACACTACAACACTACCCTAAACCCTAACACACTACCCCCAGCATGACCCTACACTACGCAAACACTACAACACTACCCTAAACCCTAACACACTACCCCCAGCACGACCCTACACTAAACAACCACCACAACTCTACACTACACTAACACAACACTACACTACACAATCACTAACCCAGCACGACGAAAAAATTAACCCAAACCCACTCACCTCTCTCGTCATCGTGGTTTTCACAACGCAAATGCATTTACCATACATGCCTTTACAAAGTAATTCGTTGTAAAGGCATGCGTGATAAATGCACATGTGTTTTGAAAAAAAGAGGGATGATGGTATGCGAGGTCAATGACCTTGCCGGAAAATGGTATGCGGACTGAAAGTCCGCGGGATAAAAAATGCGGGATAATGGCTGCAAACCATGGGGAGAGTGGTGGACACTCCTTGGTTTTAATTCCCCCATACTTTTGGAGAGCAGTTCCTAAGAGTGTGTGTTTCACAGCCCACTCTGGGTGCCGCATTTTGGAAGTTAGGGGTATTTATCTTCGCCCCTGTGGAGTTTGGCTATTCCTTAACCCAACACCTTACCATTAGCTAATACGCTCCTCGTCCAATCTGCACCGTCCCGGTACTCCAATCTCATCTCCTCCCCCCTATTCCTACCTGCTACTCCCTTTTTTAGTCCACCCCTCCTCCAACCTCCTCTCCCAGCTAACTTTCCGTATGCTCCCCTCATTCCTCCCTCTCCCCCTCTTCTCTACCCCCTCGTCCCCTCGCTACTTACCCCGATTTCTCCACAATCCCATTGCATCTCTCTCCATCCCCCCACTCTGCCAGCAATGCTGTGCTGCCCCCTTTTCCCCCTTGGTAACCTTTTCCATCTCCCTCCATCTGGCCCAGCAGAACCATTTCCTTTCTTCAACTTGCCCTTCTCCCAACCCCCCTCATTCTGCCAGATGCACGTTCCCTCACAGCCACCTCTCCTAGCCAACAGGACCTCTCCAACCACCTCCCCTCTTTTCCTCCCAAACCTCCTACACTCCAATGACACCTCACAGTCCTCCCCTCTCCTTCTACCCCACCGCCTTTATCCGCACCCATCTCCCCCTAAATATGTCCTTAATTCCTTCGTGCAACGCCAACAAAGACAACTCTCCCTTCACCTCTGATGCACCAACCCCCGCTCTCAACCTCCACATTTCCCCACCTATGAACCCTATACCCAAACTCTCCTCCTGTCCCCCGACCACTCCCTGCCTTCCACCACCAATTTCACCCTCTCCTTTTGCCATCGAGACACCCAACCTTCCGTGCTCTGCCCTACTCTCTCTTGAAAATAAGCTAGACTCTCTTATCACCTCCATCTCCCAGCTTGTAGCTTCCATTTCACTTTTAAGCTCAAAGATTTCCACTTTCCCACTCACCTCAACTCCTTTGGAAAACTCTCACCTTCCCTCGAGATGCACCTCGCCCCCTCACCCCATCATAGCCGAGCATAATCTGTCGTCTGCAAACATCGTTCACTCACACAAGCCCTTGAACGCCACCTTTCTTCAACTTGCATCTCCGAGTAACCTAACTGTCTACACTATTCCGACCATCTCTTCTGTCAGAACCAAGCATCCACCTAAACCCTCACGTGCACCCCCGTATAGGTACAATATCCTTATCACCCTTCTTAGCCCAAGTGCCCCCGTCACCAAAACAGTCTCGACAGAGCTGCGCTGTCTGCTCCACAACTGCAGATCTGCAATAAAACACAAACTCGATATCTCTGATACCATCACCCTTCACAATATTGACATGTTCTGCCTAACAGAGACCTGGTTCAAAGATACCTCTCACTCTATGTTTGATCTCCTATTACCCACAGGCTATTCTATTTTTAGGAATGAAAGATCTATCAAAGTTGGGGGAGGTGTTGCAGTCATCTTTAGAAACTCCCTTCAACTTAAGGCATCTCCCATCACCGCCTTCCGCACTTTTGAATGTCTATCTCTTGAGCTTCAACTACACCACCGCTCACCCCTCAGATTCCATGTCATTTACCACCCACCTGGCAGCGGCCCTTCGTTTATGGAGTAACTCACTGACTTCATCTGCGACCAATACTCGCAAAGTGACAATCAAACCTTCGTGGGTGACTTCAATCTCCACTGGGGCTCTCTGCAAGACTCTTCCGCAAACTTGCTGGCCACCTTCCTCTCTACAAACGATCTTATCCAACACTGCACAGAATCAACACACTCTAAGGGATCAATCCTGGACCTTGTTATTTCTAAAGCAGGCATGCTTTCTATCCCTATACCTATTCACGTAGACTGGTCTGACCACCTCCTCATCCCATTCTCTCTTCACCTAGCTCACTCTATAACTCTTGGCCAACCTAAGAGGGCTACCTCCTGGTTCCATGACACTAACAATAATGACACAGTTTCCCTCTGTGAATCCGCTTTGCTGTCACTTCCAAGGCTAGACCCGAACCTAGATGTTGACGATCTCAACTCCCAATGCCTCTCAGTCCTTGCAGTCGAAATCAATAACGTCGCTCCTCTCCAAAGCAAAAAGAAAAGGCCCATTCCCTCAGCACCTTGGTTCAGCAAATCCCTATATGAAGAAAGGAAGCACCTAAGACGCCTGGAGAAACAATGGAGGCAAGCACCCTCCACCGATAACTTGGCCATGCTTCGTTCAGCAAGATCCAAGTACCACAAGCACATCTTCCTTGGGAAAGCATCACACTTCAGAACCCTCCTTGACTCAGCCAAAAATAGACCCAAAAAACTATTTCATCTCATCAAGAATACTAACTGCTCTAGCCCAACCTTCAAGTTGGAGGATTCTACAAAGAAAGCTGCGGATTTCGCTGTATTCTTTGACGAAAAAGTGAAATCACTTGTGGATCAGGTCATTCATCCTACCCCTCCAGAGGAGCGCAAATCACTAGCCATTTGGCAGAACTTCAACCCCATCTCTGAAGATGACCTCCTCAAGTGCATCCTCGAAACAAAGCCCTCCAACCATTCTCTTGACCCCATCCCTAGTGCCATTGCCATCTATACCCATTCTCTTCCCTATTGGACCACTCTGGTCAACCTCTCCCTCTGTCAAGGCTCCCTTCATGTTCCCTTCAAAACTGGGCAGGTCACCCCTCTGCTTAAAAAACCCACTGCTTATGCGAATGACCTCAACAACTTCCGCCCCATCACTAACCTACCCTTTCTTGCAAAGATCACAGAAAGATGTGTTGCGAAACAACTCTCTCGTCATATCAAGGACAATGATCTTCTTGACAATTTTCTGTCTGGCTTCATCCAAAACTGCAGCACTGAAACCGCCCTGCTGCAAGTGATTGATGACGCGCTGCGGATACTCGATTCGCGGGGGGAGGGGTCTTGTCTTCTAATTCTCCTTGACCTCTCTGCAGCCTCTGACACTGTCAATCACAACACCCTCCTCAACACTCTTCAACAGAGAATGGGAATGGAGGGCACTGTGCTCAAATGGTTTGCTTCCTTCCTCTCTGATAGATCCCAAATAATCAAAATAGCGGACAGTCCTTCATCTCCTTTGGCGGTGGGTCAAGGTGTTCCTCAAGGCTCTATACTTGCACCCACATTGTTCAATCTTTATTTGGAACCACTGGGAAATCTTCTAAGTAAATCTAGGGTACACTATCATCTCTACGCAGACGACACTCCAATCTACCTCAAGGTTGCCTCCTCTCATGATCTCTCCGTCCTAAGCTCTACTTTGGACTCCATTCAAAACTGGATGTCTATACATCAACTGATTCTAAATCCCTCCAAAACTGAATTCCTCCTCCTCTCCTCCTCACTTTCTCCTCCCCTGGTTCAATCATGGATGGACCAGATGAATCTACTGAACAATAAACCCATCATAGTCGACAGCGCAAAATCCCTTGGTGTCATCCTCGACACAAAACTCAATCTACTCTCCCACATTAATTCAATTGCAAAGTCTGCTTGATACCAACTGCGCCTTCTTTGGGGGATTCGTCGCTTCTTCCCGGAACATGACCTTAAAACTCTGGTCCAATCGCTGGTCCTCTCCAGGCTGGACTATTGATTTTCTCTTCTTACTGACCTCCCCAAATCCCACCTGTCCCCCATCAAGTCTGTTCTCCATTCAGCAGCTTGTTTTATTTATAGGGCCAAAAGAAGCGACCACATCACACCCATGTTATCCACCCTCCGCTGGCTTCCCATCGAGGCGAGATCTATCTACAAGACTGCCTGCATTACCCACAAAGCCTTGCACTCCTCCTCTCCTCGCTACCTGGCGAATAAACTGAAACTCTCGGGAGGCTCTAGACCATCACGAAATGCGGAAAATCTACTTCTTGAACCGCCCACTTTCAAGAAGGAAAGATCGATGGCCCAATCCTTTTCAGGCAGCGCAGTGAGAATCTGGAACTCACTTCCGCCCCAGCTCCGGACCACCACCTCCTCCCAGGCCTTCAAAACGGACCTCAAAGTTCTCCTCCTTGAAAGACACCTCCAAACTTAATTCATGCCCTCTCTTTTACCTGAAGGAAGACCTTCCATTATAGAAAATTCTTCTTTCCAGGACTATGGAAGTGCCTTCCCAGTGTGTTCTTGTGGTGTGAGAGTCTGCCATTTATTGCAGTATTATCCTTCGCCCTATGTTTGGCACTCGTTTATAACATGCACACGTCACTTTTCTCTTGCCACCATTGCCTACGTAATGTTTGTTTTTGTGTTTGAGTGTCCTCCATTTATTGACGCTTTTTTAACCTGCACACATGTCACTTTTTCTCCTGTAATGCACCGTTTGCTACCTCTTGTATTTTGTTGGCTCACGATTGTCACTTTGTCACTTTTGCCTCATGTAATGTAACGTTTGCTTTTGTAATTTGTTCACTTGTAATTTTCTGTTCCTATTGTGAAGCGCTCTGACACCTTCGGGTAAAGTCAGCGCTATATAAAAATGCATAAATAAATAAATAATCCTCCTCTCTCTCCTGCCCCACTCCTCCATCTCCCGAGTCCCTCCTCCCTCTCCTGCCCCTTACTGTGCCTCCCTCCTCGTGCTCCTACCCACCCTCCTCCCACCTGCCCCTCTTCTCCTCTCTCCTGATCACCCTTCTCCCTCACCCACCCCTTACCATGCCTCTTTCCTTCCCCCTCCTCCCTCTCCTGTACCACACTACACCATGCCCCCTCCTGCCTATCCTGAACCCCTCCACCTCCTACCCCTCTCCTGACCCCTCTCGCCTGCTCACTCCCTCCTCTCATCTACTCCGAACCTCACCAGGTCTCATCCTCTCTCTCCTGACCCCCTCCTCTCGTCCTCATCTTACCATGCCACTCTCCCTCCCCCTCCTCCTCACCTGCTCTCTCCTCCCTCTACCATTCCATTGCAAAGTCTGCTCGATACCATCTGCGCCTTCTTTGGGGGATCCGTCGCTTCTTCCCAGAGCAGGACCTTATAACCCTGGTGCAATCGCTGGTCCTCTCCAGACTTGACTACGGCAATTCTCTTCTTACTGGCCTCCCCAAATCCCACCTGTCCCCCCTTAAATCTGTTTTCCATTCAGCAGCTCGTTTCATTTATGGGGCCAAAAGAAGCGACCACATCACACCGATGTTATCCACACTCCGCTGGCTTCCAATCGGGGCTAGAGCTATCTACAAGACTGCCTGTATCAACCACAAAGCCTTGCACTCCTCCTCTCCTCGCTACCTGGCAAATAAACTGAAACTCTTTGGAGGCTCTAGACCATCACGTAATGCGGAAAATCTTCTGCTTCGAACTCCCACTTTCAAGAAGGAAAGAACGATGGCCCGATCCTTTTCAGGCAACGCGGTGAGAATCTGGAACTCACTTCCGCCTCAGCTCCGGACCACCACCTCCTCCCAGGCCTTCAAAACGGACCTCAAAGCTCCGGACCACCACCTCCTTCCAGGCCTTCAAAACAGACCTCAAAGCTCCGGACCACCACCTCCTCCCGGGCCTTCAAAACTGACCTCAAAGCTCTGGACCACCACCTCCTCCCAGGCCTTCAAAACGGACCTCAAAGCTCCGGACCACCTCCTCCCCCCCAGGCCTTCAAAACTGACCTCAAAGCTCCGGACCACCACCTCCTCCCAGGCCTTCAAAGCGGACCTCAAAGCTCCGGACCACCACCTCCTCCCAGGCCTTCAAAACGGACCTCAAAGCTCCGGACCACCTCCTCCCCCCAGGCCTTCAAAACTGACCTCAAAGCTCCAGACCACCACCTCCTCCCAGGCCTTCAAAACTGACCTCAGAGCTCCGGACCACCGCCTCCTCCCAGGCCTTCAAAACTGACCTCAAAGCTCCGGACCACCTCCTCCCCCCAGGCCTTCAAAACTGACCTCAAAGCTCCGGACCACCTCCTCCCCCCAGGCCTTCAAAACTGACCTCAAAGCTCCGGACCACCGCCTCCTCCCAGGCCTTCAAAACTGACCTCAAAGCTCCGGACCACCTCCTCCCCCCAGGCCTTCAAAACTGACCTCACAGCTCCGGACCACCGCCTCCCCCCAGGCCTTCAAAACTGACCTCAAAGCTCCGGACCACCGCCTCCTCCCAGGCCTTCAAAACTGACCTCAAAGCTCCGGACCACCGCCTCCTCCCAGGCCTTCAAAACTGACCTCAAAGCTCCGGACCACCACCTCCTCCCAGACCTTCAAAACTGACCTCAAAGCTCCGGACCACCACCTCCTCCCAGGCCTTCAAAACGGACCTCAAAGCTCCGGACCACCGCCTCCTCCCAGACCTTCAAAACTGACCTCAAAGCTCCGGACCACCACCTCCCCACAGGCCTTCAAAACTGACCTCAAAGCTCCGGACCACCACCTCCCCCCAGGCCTTCAAAAGGGACCTCAAAGTTCTCCTCCTTCAAAGACACTTCCAAAGTTAATTCACGCCCTCTCTATTATCTGAAGGAAGACCACCCATTATAGAATAATCCACTTTACATGACTATGGAAGTGTCTTTCCAGTGTGTTCTTGTGGTTTGAGAGTCTGTCATTTATTGCGGTATTATCTTTCTTCCTGTGTTTGGTACTCATGTGTAACTTGCATCCGTCACTTTCTCTTGTAACACACTGTTTTCTACCTCTTACATTTGTTTATTTTCGATACTTGCACAAGTGCCACCACTGCCTACGTAACGTTTGTTCTTGTACCTGAGTGTCCTCCATATATTGCAGTATTTTACCTCTACTTGTACTTTGTTTTCTTTTGTAACCTGCACACTTGTCACTTTCTCCTCCTGTAATGCACCGTTTGCTCCTCTTGTATTTTGTTTGCTCACGATTGTCATTATTGCTTCATTCAATGTAACGTTTGCTTTTGTATTTTGTTCTCATGTATCCGTTCTGTTCCTATTGTGAAGCATCCGACACATAAATAAAACCATGCCCCCTCCCTCCTGCCCCCTCTCTCCTGCCCCCTCTCTCCTGCCCCCTCCCTCCTGCCCCCTCTCTCCTGCCCCCTCTCTCCTGCCCCCTCTCTCCTGCCCCTCTCTCTCCTGCCCTCTCTCCTGCCCCCTCACTGCTGTCCCCTCTCTCCTGCCCCCCTCTCTCCTGCCCCCTCTCTCCTGCCCCCTCACTCCTGCCCCCTCTCCCCTGCCCCTCTCTCTCCTGCCCCCTCACTGCTGTCCCCTCTCTCCTGCCCCCCTCTCTCCTGCCCCCTCACTGCTGTCCCTTTCTAATCTGCACCTCACGATACCCCCTCCTCCCCCATGCCCCCCTCTCTCTGCCCCACGCCCCCCCTCCCTCCCTCTCCTGCCCCCTCCCTCTCCTGCCCCATGCCCCCCCTCCCTCTCCTGCCCCACGCCCCCCTCCCTCCCGCTCCTGCCCCACGCCCCCCCTCCCTCCCTCTCCTGCCCCACGCCCCCCCTCCCTCCCTCTCCTGCCCCACGCCCCCCTCCCTCCCTCTCCTGCCCCACGCCCCCCCTCCCTCCCGCTCCTGCCCCACGCCCCCCCTCCCTCCCTCTCCTGCCCCACGCCCCCCCTCCTCCCTCTCCTGCCCCACGCCCCCCCTCCCTCCCTCTCCTGCCCCACGCCCCCCTCCCTCCCTTGCCCCACGCCCCCCCTCCCTCCCGCTCCTGCCCCACGCCCCCCTCCCTCCCTCTCCTGCCCCACGCCCCCCCTCCCGCTCCTGCCCCATGCCCCCCCTCCCTCCCGCTCCTGCCCCACGCCCCCCCTCCCTCCCGCTCCTGCCCCACGCCCCCTCCCTCCCTCTCCTGCCCCACGCCCCCCCTCCCTCCCTCTCCTGCCCCACGCCCCCCCTCCCTCCCTCTCCTGCCCCACGCCCCCCCTCCCTCTCCTGCCCCACGCCCCCCCTCCCTCCCTCTCCTGCCCCACGCCCCCCCTCCCTCCCTCTCCTGCCCCACCCTCCCTCCCTCTCCTGCCCCACGCCCCCCTCCCTCTCCTGCCCACGCCCCCCTCCCTCCCTCTCCTGCCCCACGCCCCCCCCTCCCTCTCCTGCCCCACGCCCCCCCCTCCCTCTCCTGCCCCACGCCCCCCTCCCTCTCCTGCCCCACGCCCCCCCCCTCCCTCTCCTGCCCCACGCCCCCCCCTCCCTCTCCTGCCCCACGCCCCCCTCCCTCCCTCTCCTGCCCCACGCCCCCCCCCTCCCTCTCCTGCCCCACGCCCCCCCCCTCCCTCTCCTGCCCCACCCTCCCTCCCTCTCCTGCCCCACGCCCCCCCTCCCCCCCTCCCTCTCCTGCCCCACGCCCCCCCTCCTCCCTCTCCTGCCCCACCCTCCCTCCCTCTCCTGCCCCACGCCCCCCCCTCCCTCTCCTGCCCCACGCCCCCCCCCTTCCCTCTCCTGCCCCACGCCCCCCTCCCCCCCTCTCCTGCCCCACCCTCCCTCCCTCTCCTGCCCCACGCCCCCCTCCCTCCCTCTCCTGCCCCACGCCCCCCCTCCCTCCCTCTCCTGCCCCACGCCCCCCTCCCTCCCTCCCTCTCCTGCCCCACCCTCCCTCCCTCTCCTGCCCCACGCCCCCCCCCTCCCTCTCCTGCCCCACGCCCCCCCTCCCCCCCTCCCTCTCCTGCCCCACCCTCCCTCCCTCTCCTGCCCCACGCCCCCCTCCCTCCCTCTCCTGCCCCACGCCCCCCTCCCTCCCTCTCCTGCCCCACGCCCCCCCCCTCCCTCTCCTGCCCCACGCCCCCTCCCTCCCTCTCCTGCCCCACGCCCCCCCTCCCTCCCTCCCTCTCCTGCCCCACGCCCCCTCCCTCCCTCTCCTGCCCCACGCCCCCCCCTCCCTCTCCTGCCCCACGCCCCCCCCTCCCTCCCTCTCCTGCCCCACGCCCCCCTCCCTCTCCTGCCCCACGCCCCCTCCCTCTCCTGCCCCACGCCCCCCCTCCCTCTCCTGCCCCACGCCCCCCCCTCCCTCTCCTGCCCCACACGCCCCCCCCCTCCCTCTCCTGCCCCACGCCCCCCCTCCCTCCCTCTCCTGCCCCACGCCCCCCTCCCTCCCTCTCCTGCCCCACGCCCCCCTCCTCCCCTCTCCTGCCCCACGCCCCCCCCTCCCTCTCCTGCCCCACGCCCCCCCCTCCCTCTCCTGCCCCACCCTCCCTCCCTCTCCTGCCCCACGCCCCCCCCTCCCCCCCTCCCTCCCTCTCCTGCCCCACGCCCCCCCTCCCTCCCTCTCCTGCCCCACCCTCCCTCCCTCTCCTGCCCCACGCCCCCCCCCTCCCTCTCCTGCCCCACGCCCCCCTCCCTCCTCTCCTGCCCCACGCCCCCCCCCCTCCCCTGCCCCACGCCCCCCCTCCCCCCCTCCCTCCCTCTCCTGCCCCACCCTCCCTCCCTCTCCTGCCCCACGCCCCCCTCCCTCCCTCTCCTGCCCCACGCCCCCCTCCCTCCCTCTCCTGCCCCACGCCCCCCTCCCTCCCTCTCCTGCCCACGCCCCCCCTCCCTCCCTCTCCTGCCCCACGCCCCCCCCTCCCTCCCTCTCCTGCCCACGCCCCCCCCTCCCTCTCCTGCCCCACGCCCCCCCCCCTCCCTCTTCCTGCCCCACGCCCCCCCCCTCCCTCTCCTGCCCCACGCCCCCCCCCTCCCTCTCCTGCCCCACGCCCCCCCCCCCCTCTCCTGCCCCACGCCCCCCCCCTCCCTCTCCTGCCCCACGCCCCCCCCTCCCTCTCCTGCCCCACGCCCCCCCCCTCCCTCTCCTGCCCCACGCCCCCCCTCCCTCCCTCTCCTGCCCCACGCCCCCCTCCCTCCCTCTCCTGCCCCACGCCCCCCCCTCCCTCCCTCTCCTGCCCCACGCCCCCCCCTCCCTCTCCTGCCCCACGCCCCCCCCCCTCCCTCTCCTGCCCCACGCCCCCCCCCCTCCCTCTCCTGCCCACGCCCCCCCCCCTCCCTCTCCTGCCCCACGCCCCCCCCCCCCTCTCCTGCCCCAC
Source organism: Lissotriton helveticus (assembly GCF_964261635.1). NCBI lineage: Eukaryota > Metazoa > Chordata > Amphibia > Caudata > Salamandridae > Lissotriton > Lissotriton helveticus. The sequence continues at coordinate 13,982,691 of NC_136066.1, read as the reverse complement.
GCCCCCCCCCCTCCCTCTCCTGCCCCACGCCCCCCCCCCTCCCTCTCCTGCCCCACGCCCCCCCCCCTCCCTCTCCTGCCCCACGCCCCCCCTCCCCCCCTCCCTCCCTCTCCTGCCCCACCCTCCCTCCCTCTCCTGCCCCACGCCCCCTCCCTCCCTCTCCTGCCCCACGCCCCCCCTCCCTCCCTCCCTCTCCTGCCCCACGCCCCCCCCTCCCTCCCTCCCTCTCCTGCCCCACGCCCCCCCCTCCCTCCCTCCCTCCCTCCCTCTCCTGCCCCACCCTCCCTCCCTCTCCTGCCCCACGCCCCCCCCCCTCCCTCTCCTGCCCCACGCCCCCCTCCCTCCCTCTCCTGCCCCACGCCCCCCCCTCCCTCCCTCTCCTGCCCCACGCCCCCCTCCCTCCCTCTCCTGCCCCACGCCCCCCCCCCTCCCTCTCCTGCCCCACGCCCCCCCCCCTCCCCTCTCCTGCCCCACGCCCCCCCCCCTCCCTCTCCTGCCCCACGCCCCCCCCCCTCCCTCTCCTGCCCCACGCCCCCCCTCCCCCGCCCCACGCCCCCCCTCCCCCCTCCCTCCCTCTCCTGCCCCACGCCCCCCCTCCCTCCCCCCCTCCCCCCCTCCCTCCCCCCCTCCCCCCCTCTCCTGCCCCACGCCCCCCCTCCCCCCCCCCCCTCCCTCTCCTGCCCCACGCCCCCCCCCTCCCTCTCCTGCCCCACGCCCCCCCTCCCTCCCTCCCTCCCTCTCCTGCCCCCCTCCCTCCCTCCCTCCCTCCCTCTCCTGCCCCACGCCCCCCCTCCCTCCCTCTCCTGCCCCACGCCCCCCCTCCCTCCCTCTCCTGCCCCACGCCCCCCCCCTCCCTCTCCTGCCCCACGCCCCCCCTCCCTCCCTCTTCCTGCCCCACGCCCCCCCCTCCCTCCCTCTCCTGCCCCACGCCCCCCCTCCCTCCCTCTCCTGCCCCTCACGCCCCCCTCCCTCCCTCTCCTGCCCCTTACCCCCCCCTCCCTCCCTCTCCTGCCCCTCACCCCTCACCCCCACTCACCATGTCTCCTCCACAGCTCTGCTGATGGCGCCGGCTCCACTTCCGGACTCGAGCGCAGGAGCCAATCAGAGTGCGAGAGGAGAGAGGCGCGAGCCGGGGAACCATTCGGCGCGTGAGTTGTTCATTGGAGGAGTGGAAAGAGAGGAAGGACTCGCTGGCGTCTTCTGCCGACAGGGGAAGAGAAGCGCCGCTTCGACCGTAAACACAAACGACGGACGAGTGATGCCGTCCACCGGGCAACCGAGGTCACAACTCGGAAGCGCCCCCGGGGTGCCTTAGAGAGGACACCCTCTTTCAAGACCACACCCCTCGCAAACCACACCCTCTCCAGACAAAACTCGCTTTCAAGACCACGCCCCTCTTTAGGCCACGCCCCTCTGTAGACCACGCCCCCTCCTCACGCTCCCTCTGCCCTCGGACGGCGCGTGCGGCTGCGCATGCGCAGTGCTGTCACCTTCCTGGACATAAAAGATTCATATATTAAAACAGAAAACTGCACCACAGCTGCCAAGGCTGCAGATTCAATGAGTGACGTCATCATTTCAGTGCAAATATGAGTGACATTTCAACGGCTGCGAGTGACATTTCAACGGCTGCGAGTGACATTTCAATAGCTGCGAGTGACATAACGGCGACGAGTGACATTTCAACGGCTTGCGAGTGACATTTCAACGGCGACGAGTGACATTTCAACGGCTACGAGTGACATTTCAACGGCTGCGAGTGACATTTCAACGGCTGCGAGTGACATTTCAATGGCTGCGAGCGGCTGCGAGTGACATTTCAATGGCTATGAGTGACATTTCAATGGCTGCGAGCGGCTGCGAGTGACATTTCAATGGCTACGAGTGACATTTCAACGGCTGCAAGTGACATTTCAATGGCTGCGAGTGACATAACGGCTGCGAGTGACATTTCAACGGCTGCGAGTGACATTTCAATGGCTGCGAGTGACATTTCAACGGCTACGGGTGACATTTCAACGGCTGCGAGTGACATTTCAATGGCTGCGAGTGACATTTCAACGACGATGAGTGACATTTCAACGGCGATGAGTGACATTTCAACGGCTGTGAGTGACACTTTCTGGCGAGAAAACCCGAGGAACGAAGCTGAGGAAAGTATAAATATCTGACATTATGAGGCGGTGTGAATCCTACCGTGTGCTGCACAGGACCATTCATGAAGGGGCCTCCAGCGAATGATGTCACGAAGGCATCAACATCCGAGCAGACATCAAAGAAAGAGCATTCTGGAATGCTGACCGGGGATGCCTGTGAGGGGTGCAGGAGAGAGGCCTGCTCACTGGTGATGCCAGTGAGGGGTGCAGGAGGAGGCCTGCTCACTGGTGATGCCAGTGAGGGGTGCAGGAGAGAGGCCTGCTCACTGGTGATGCCTGTGAGGGGTGCAGGAGAGAGGCCTCCTCACTGGTGATGGCAGTGAGGGGTGCAGGAGAGAGGCCTGCTCACTGGTGATGCCTGTGAGGGGTGCAGGAGAGAGAGGCCTGCTCACTGGTGATGCCAGTGAGGGGTGCAGGAGAGAGGCCTGCTCACTGGTGATGCCTGTGAGGGGTGCAGGAGAGAGGCCTGCTCACTGGTGATGCCTGTGAGGGGTGCAGGAGAGAGGCCTGCTCACTGGTGATGCCTGTGAGGGGTGCAGGAGAGAGGCCTCCTCACTGGTGATGCCTGTGAGGGGTGCAGGAGAGAGGCCTGCTCACTGGTGATGCCTGTGAGGGGTGCAGGAGAGAGGCCTGCTCACTGGTGATGCCTGTGAGGGGTGCAGGAGAGAGGCCTGCTCACTGGTGATGCCAGTGAGGGGTGCAGGAGAGAGGCTTGCTCACTGGTGATGCCTGTGAGGGGTGCAGGAGAGAGGCCTGCTCACTGGTGATGCCAGTGAGGGGTGCAGGAGAGAGAGGCCTGCTCACTGGTGATGCCTGTGAGGGGTGCAGGAGAGAGGCCTGCTCACTGGTGATGCCTGTGAGGGGTGCAGGAGAGAGGCCTGCTCACTGGTGATGCCTGTGAGGGGTGCAGGAGGAGGCCTGCTCACTGGTGATGCCAGTGAGGGGTGCAGGAGAGAGGCCTGCTCACTGGTGATGCCAGTGAGGGGTGCAGGAGAGAGGCCTGCTTACTGGTGATGCCTGTGAGGGGTGCAGGAGAGAGGCCTGCTCACTGGTGATGCCAGTGAGGGGTGCAGGAGAGGCCTGCTCACTGGTGATGCCAGTGAGGGGTGCAGGAGAGAGGCCTGCTCACTGGTGATGCCTGTGAGGGGTGCAGGAGAGAGGCTGCTGCCTGTGAGGGGTGCAGGAGAGAGGCCTGCTCACTGGTGATGCCTATGAGGGGTGCAGGAGAGAGGCCTGCTCACTGGTGATGCCAGTGAGGGGTGCAGGAGAGAGGCCTGCTCACTGGTGATGCCTGTGAGGGGTGCAGGAGAGAGGCCTCCTCACTGGTGATGCCTGTGAGGGGTGCAGGAGAGAGGCCTGCTCACTGGTGATGCCTGTGAGGGGTGCAGGAGAGAGGCTGCTGCATGTGAGGGGTGCAGGAGAGAGGCCTGCTCACTGGTGATGCCTGTGAGGGGTGCAGGAGAGAGGCCTGCTCACTGGTGATGCCTGTGAGGGGTGCAGGAGAGAGGCCTCCTCACTGGTGATGCCAGTGAGGGGTGCAGGAGAGAGAGGCCTGCTCACTGGTGATGCCAGTGAGGGGTGCAGGAGAGAGGCCTGCTCACTGGTGATGCCTGTGAG